>NW_007727943.1:89936-111410 GCF_000696425.1 Galeopterus variegatus | reverse complement strand
TGGCGCTTCCCCTACCTGGGCCAGCTGTACGGCGGGGGTGAGTGCGGGCGCCGGGGCGGGAGGAGTCAGCGCGAGCCGGGAGTCGGAGCCGGGGCCCCATCCCGCCGCCCAGCCGAGCCCTCTGCAGCGGCTCAGCCCGACCCAGGGGCGGCCGAGCCCCCGCCCAGGCGCGGCTTGTGAGCGGCAGGAGGCGCGGGGGTCGCTGTGTGCCTCCTTCGGGAGGAGAGAGACGTGGCCGTGTTCTGACTTCTAGTGAGTGGACGTTATGTTTTAGGAAGCCAGTAGGGAATTGTCTTCCTCAACAGAAACTCGTTCAACAACTTTTCAGATCCGAAACGTTAATCTGCGGCAGCATGGTTTAAACTCATGTTAAAAGGATCTCGAGCCATTTCTTTACAATTTTTATAGAAAAGATTAGTTTGGGCTTGGAACCATAGATGGCAAGAAAGGCAAATCATTCCGTGCCTGTTTTTTCTTGTGTTTTGTTTTACAACTTTTTCCTCTGAAGCATCACTGCACGCTCAGGGACCGGACAGACGACAGCGCGCTCACGGCGCGCTCCCTTAGCGTTGCAGAGAGCCGGGAACCTCCCATGACATGCCAGAGAACCTCGCCGAAGGCCCATGCCCCTGTGGAAGGCAGTGGGGCGAGAGGGATTCAAGTCTCAGCATTTAAAAAAGTGTTTTTCTCAGTTGTTTTATTTCTAGAATTCTATCTAAAGGAAATCATCAGAGGTCTCAAAGAAGGTGGAAAATAGGACAGTCACCATCTTCTCATAAGAGCACAACATTGGAAACTTCCTAAGCCCTCAACTGGATGGGATTGGTTGGATAAATTATGGAGCACCTGTGCGATAGTGCTCTTTACAGCCATTAAGGTGGTGTTTTCAAAATTTTTTGATGACTGTTTTCTCATAACATATATTAAGTGGAGTGAGAAGTAAGATTCAAAGCTGTATAAAATGAATAGAAAAATTTTAAACAATTATGTTTAAAAATTTGCACAGAAAAGAGTATGGAAAAAATACACCAGAACGTTAACGATAGTTATCTTTGGGTCATTTTTGTTTACCTTGTAGTGTGTGTGTCTGTGTCTTCTATAATTAGCATGGATTTTTCACCATAAAGGACAGTGTAAGATGTTAGACCAAAAAATTTACAAAATTAAACCCAGTTGAGGAGACCAAGACCTAAACACTGCTCCCCCATCCCTTCACCCCCACTAGCTCAAAAACAACTCAACAAAAGGTTAATCCATAGAGTTTTTTTTTTAAAGTAGCACGTTCTTAATTCTCTGATTCTTTTTTTAAATTTAAAGTGCATAAATTCACCATAATTATGAGAAGGACATGTGTTGCCATATGCTCTAACAGCTTCATAACTGACTTTCAAAAGAATTATTTGTCAGAATGAGAATTCCACTTCATTCTGTGCTTAATACACCTACCCGTGATACTTTCATCCTGGGTACACATTTTGCAACCATTAGGCCAGGTAAGCCTCCGTATCTCATGACTATTTAATTCCTTGTTTATAACAACATCATCACCTGAACAGTCTACAGGTGAGTGCAGGTGGGGTTGGGTAGTTCTGAAGTAGAATATACATCAAGAAGTTGCTAGGGAAACCTCAAGACCTTCAGGACCTGGGAAAAAGAAACAAGAAGAAATATTGTGAATGGTACAGAGAATACTGAGGCTGGATGAATGGACAGGTAGATGGATGGATGCTGGGCAGAGGATGTGGTGGCCTGGTAGATGCATGAATTAGTGGATAGGGGGATGAATGGGGATGGGGGGAATGTAGGTCAGGTGGGTGGCGCCCTCTCAGGCAAGTGTCTACAGAATATAGACCAAACAACTTACCTGGCCCAGCAGGCTCTTGACCACTTAACTAACACCTGCCCATTATTTCCACCTCATCTTCAGTCCTCCCCTCAACTCTACTGAGCAGCTCTCTGTCCATGAATGCTTATGTCTCTGCCTCGAATATTTATAGAAGATATTTCCTCCACCTGGGATGCTGTTGTGGGTCTGGAGAACTCCCACTCTTCTCTCAAGGCAAGGCCAAACGTTACATCTGTTGGTAGCTGTCTCTCACTCTTCCCACTACAGACCAAATGAGCACTTGGTCAGAAGAACTGCACATTGTTATAGAGTTTCTCTGTCTCCCCACCAGCCCAATCTCTGTGATGTGGTGAAGTCAAAGTAGGTACCTCTTAAGAATTTTTTTTTTCCTTTTTGTCTTTTTTCGTGACTGGTACGGGATCGCAACCCTCAGTGTCGCACCTGCACCGCGACCGGCAACGGGATCGCAACCCTCGGTGTCGTGCCCGCACCGCGCTCAACCAGTGAGCGGACCGGTCTCTATATGGGATCCGAACCATTGGCGGGAGCGCCGCCACACTCCCAAGCACCGCACTCTACCGAGTGCGCCACCGGGCCGGCCCAAGAATTTGTTAACGAGCAAGGTCTGTGATGAAAAGCTGCGGTGTAATTGAGGTAGGGATGCTGGTAGTTTTCCCAAACCCTTTTGCTGTACAGCAGAGTCACCTGTTAATAGTGATTTATGTTGCCCCAAACCCAGGCAATTTACAAACCCATCCTTTACCTAAAGGTAAAGGGTAAAGCAACTGCATCATGAAAGTTTCCAGAACTGCCTTCTAAACGGAGCTGTAAACACCTCCAGCTAACAAAGAGCTTGTTTATAAACCACAGAGCCCAGCTGTGCCAAAATAATTCCCAGAATAAAACAGATTAGGGGGTTTGTGCTCGTTCACATGAGACTGCCCGTGGCTTGGGAGGCTTGTCTCCTTCCTGCTATCCGGGCCAGGCCCAGCACGAGGAATGTTAATTCTGGAGATTACATTCCAGTTTCCAACCACTTTTGTTCAGTGGAACCAGCCGCCTGTACTAGAAAAAAAATAAAAGGCAGAAAAAGGCGCTTTATAAAAACTCTTTTTGAAAAAGTCAGCAGGTCTGGGGCAACCATGTCAAAGTTTAAGGCAGTGGTTGCCAGGAGGAAATTAGGGATGTGTATACTAACATGTAAAAAACAGATACACCTGCAATTTATGTTATATAAATGTAGGCATGGAAGAAACATGGAGAAATGAGAATAGTTGTGTGGCTGGTGGAAGAATGGATATTTTTTTTCTTAAATCTTCCCTATATGATATTTGAACAATAAAGGGGGAAATCAGAGGGTACCTGACTATGCTGTGGGACAATGACACTCTCAGACTGGATTTTCCACTTTCCCCAAAGCCCTCACTCCTCTTTGACAGGGGCCAGCTCTTCCAGCCCTTTTTACTCTGCTAACCCCAAATTGCTTAGAGGATTGCATCTCAAACCTAAGGCTCTTGAGAAACTATAGATTGCTGGATCCCGCTCCCAGGGAGTCTGATCCAGAGGCCTGCAGGGGAGAGCAGGATTCTGTGTTTCTAACAAGCTACTGAGCCAGGCTGCTACTGCTGGTCCAAGGACCACACTTTAGAGAAAGCGTCAGGATTGCTTGTGTGCCCCAAGGCCACTAGCTGTTGGGGGCACGACAGTGGCTTTTGCAGCAGGGAGCAGGACCTAATTCATAGCATTTACTGATTATCGTGGTGTGAATACTTCCACCCTGGTCAGTTTCAGACTGCCAATGTGTTGTCCCAGAAGTGGGGACAGTTGGCTGTTGTGAGCTGGTCTGAGCCAGCCTACCACACCATTGGAGCAGGTTTCTTGGTGGCCACAGCTCTGCAGGCCAGCACCCAGCTGATCCACATCAGGTTAGTCCCTGGATGAACGGGTAGACAGCAGTATGTCATTCACTTGTAAAGTTTGCTTGTGTGTATACGTGTGTGCACGTGTGCAAGTGTGCATGCATTCAGGTTCATGCTGCTTCTACAGTACTTCTGGGTGGGACACAACCTGAATTTCAGAGGTTGTAAAGTATCAAACACATGTAATTTCCAAAGTGAGCTCAAGATGTTGGCCCCAGCAGTCAGGAAATATTACCCTTGAGAGGCCATATCTGCTGCTCACCCCAGCATTTCCAGATCAATCCTGGTAACAACCACTCTAGTGGGCTCCCAGCATGAGCACAGTTGGAGCGCTTTCTGCAGGCATTCAATTTAATTTTCACAACGCTCCCGGGTCAGTCCTGTCACGCCGTTTAAGGATGAGAAACAAGTTCAGAGAAGGCAAGGTGGCTTCTGGAGGAGTAGATGGGGCTCAATTCACTTCTGTGTCCAAGTCAGGGCTTTCTCAGGAGTGGCTGCCTCAGATGTCCAGGTCTTTTCCCAGGACTCCTGAGTCAGAATTGTCATAGCTCAGGGGCACCTCCACCCATGACTCTGATGTGATGCTCAGCCATGGCTTCACCTCAATATTGGAGGGGAGCCTGGCCAAGAACTTGTGTGTCTCCAATGTCCTCCTGCTAGCCTCTGCTCTTCCCAGAGGCTAGTGTCCTCGCCCTGCCTGGCATACTCCATGCTCCTCATCCTCCCCAGGAAAATTCCTCCTCCCTAAATTAAAGGCGACCTCTTCCATGCAGCCCTTCTTGGGCCCCTAGGATAAAGCCATCCCTCCTATGCATGCACTGCTGGGTCTGACACATCTCACCCCCACTCAGTGGGGAGGATAAGTGACCAATCGACCAGTCAGAATGCAGCGCCCACCTGCTGGTGGAGAAGCCTCTGCTCTTCTGCATGTCAGAATCACCCAGGAGCTTTAAAAAAATACTGGTGCCTGTGTCCCACCCCCAGAAATCCTGATTGGGTTGGTCTTGGGTGTAGCCTGAGCATCAGGAGTTTTAAAGTTCCTCAGGTGCTTCTACTGTGAAGCCTGGGTTGAGAGCCACTATCTTATATCTTCTCATAAATAGGAAGGAACAAAGAACAGTTAAACAATAAATAACATAAACCTTCTAGGCATTTAATTTAAGTCATTCAATAAATATTCACTGAGTATCTGCTACAAACTAGGGACTAAGCTGAAGGGGAGTTTAGAGAGATGGTGATTGCCCTTAAGGGGGGCAGGGGTGCAAATACAAGACGTTCCTTAATCACAGAGCAGGAAAGGCTTTAACAAAGGGCCATTCAGAGGCTTTATTCAAATAATTCGAAAAGAAGGACTGACTGCCCTAGAGAATCCAGAAAGCATTCCAGAAAGCCTTCTGGCAATGGCAACATTTAATCTAGGCTTTGACAGATGAGTCAAAGCTCCTCAGGTAGAGTTAGGGGTAAAACATTCCAGGTGGAAGAAACTGTGCATGCAGAAGGCACGGAAGAGTGTGCACTTGAGGGGAACGGCCAGAAACTATGAGGCTGTGATATATGGCAGCGGGGCGGGGCGGGGAGAGGGAGGCAGTTTGCAGAGCACTGGCAGGAGGGGAAGCTGGAGGTGAGGAAGGAGTCAGTGTGTCTGGAGGGTCTTGAGTAACAGGCTAAGAAGATGGAACTTGACTCTGATGGCAAAACCAGGATCTTAAGCAGGGGTTTGCAGAGATTGCCAGGCTGGAGGCCACGGAGGGGATGTGTGGCTGGTGAATCGTTGATGCTCCAGAGGGGGTGGGCAAGGAGAGGAGGGAACAGGCAGCAGAGGAATTTTAGACACTTTAGACCCAGGGGGGTTAGGAAGCATAAGGATGACTTTAATTTTTCTCACCTATGTCTTTGTTTCCAAGAGTTGACTGGGTTTGACTCCAAATGGGAAACTTTTGGGAGAAAGCCAAGATGGAAGGGGATGAGTGAAGAGAAGGAAGTGTTCATGGTAGAAATTCTGGAAAATACAGAAATGTACAACGTGAGTGATTTAGAAGTTATAAGTCCTACTTTTATTCTACTAGTAGTTAACTTAAAGTTTTGGGAAAAAGTACACATTGTCTCTATCAGTGTCAAGAACAAAATGTTCCCTATTGATTTCATCCTATGAAAGTTGAAAAATTTAGCATACTTATACATCTTGGTTCTTTGCTCACCCCCATTCTGCTTAACAATTATTGGTGATATAATCTGGGATTTTGGACACATGATGATGACTATTTTACTATACATATTATTTTTCTTCTCATTCAAGAATTATATTTGTCATTTGTATTATTTTACAATGATATGAACAGTGTTATTTTTAGACTTAATTCTGTTTTACTTGTTTACCACTAGTTAGTTCTTTTATAACACAACTCCACATTTGAATTCGTTATTTTGATCCAACACTGGCTGCAGTTCCTCAGCAAGTAATTTTTTCATCAGCAAGGAATAGTAAATAGGTAGTTCATTTTCTGAGCATGTCTGAGAATATCTTTCCTTTGTAGCCATGTAAAGGGTCTACAATCTTTTTTATTCATTTATTCTACAGATGCTTTTGTATTGTTTTCAGATTTTCCTTTCTGTAAGGAGAACTCTGCAGCCAATTTGATTTTTTATTAGTTCTTAGGTATCCTGGATACCTAAAATATTATATAAGTTGATACAGTATTCTATGAATCTTATAACTTCGAAAAAATTCGCTGGCTATATATCTAGGTATTACATATGTTTTCCTCAATTTTAGCTAGCAGTAGTGAACCCTTCCAACACACGCGCCAGGAAGGTGCCTTGTAGAAGCGTTGCTGTGCATGTTCCAGCTGTCGTGTCTGCAGTGTTCTCAGCCCCTCGGTTCTAGGGATGGAGTAAATGCTGAGCTTTCTGTCTGTGTCTCTTCTCTTATCATTTTCATCTCTTTATCCTTTTCCTCTGGGCTGTGGAATAATTTCTTAACATTGTGATTTTTACTATATTATTGCCTCCACTGGGCTTTAAATTCAACCGTCATATTTTTTCTTCTTAGTTGGTCTTCTTTATTATTGTCTGATGCTATTCCTTAAACACAGTGTTCTCTTGACTCTTAGACTGTTCTGGAAATTTTGTACAACTTTCTTCTGTTTCTCAGAGAAAATCTATTTCAGAGGAAGACATTTGCTCTGATGCCTTGAAGTGGTCCTTTTACTTTGATCTACAGTGTACATTCACAGGTCCAAATGCTTGTTTCTGATTGCTCCTCCTTTCTGAGGGAGGTGTAGGACAATGCAGACTTGCCCAATGTACATCTTACCTAATACAGACACAAAGTAAAGTCAGAATTGTAAGTAGTTTTACGTGAATTTTTTTTAAAAACCCACTGTTTTTAGCAACATGATGAAATTTACCAGACCTTTCCATCATCTCTCCCTGGTAATAACCTCATGACCTGTTTACCCCAGAAGAACCATCACTGTAGAACCATTTACCGTCAGTCAGTCATTCAAAAAACATTTATTGAACACCTACTCTGCCAGGCTCTTTGCTGGGAGCTAAAGATCATCTCTGAGCCAGGCAGAACAAACACTCGCTGGGCTCCAGCTCCCTGCCCAGTGCTGCCCTCAGCAGAGCAGGGAGCAAGAGCTTTGTGCTGGTGGAGAAACAGGCACCAGATAAACAAACCAAATTCTAGCACTGTTCCACAGGTAACTAACTGCTCCGAAGGCAAGTCCAGCAGCTAAGGTGTTAGAGGGGTCCAGGGCTCTTTTAGTGAGGGCAAACAGGGAAGGCTACTCCAAGGAAGCCATGTCTGGGCAGGCTCCGAAGGCAAGTCCAGCAGCTAAGGTGTTAGAGGGGTCCAGGGCTCTTTTAGTGAGGGCAGACAGGGAAGGCTACTCCAAGGAAGCCATGTCTGGGCAGGAAACTGAAAGAAGGGAGAAAGCATGCTGGGCAAAGGGGACAGTGCAGGAGAAGGTGCTGAGACGGGACTAGTGTGGGAAGGGCAGTGCGACTGCAGTGTGGGGGCGAGCAGCTTTGAGAGGAGGGCAGGAGCCTGTTCCCCACGGCCCCAGAGGCCGGGGGACATGTGGATTTGATTCCAGGTGTAGGGAGAAGCCAGAGGGTCTGCCCAGGTGGGAGGGTGAGGGGTGGGGGAGGCAGAGCATGACATGGTCAGAGGATAAACCGCGGGGAGCAACTGCAGGGTGAGCGCAAGACCAGCACGGAGGAGAGTGCTGTGGAGATGTGACGGGATGCCGGGAGGTGGTGATGGTTAGAATTAACCAGGCCGAGGGCTGGCTTTGCATCTTCTCAGTGATTCTGTGACTGCAGCATCCCACTGACCCAGGGTAACGCAGACTTACCCGCAGCGGGAATATTAACACAGGCCTCAATGAGTGCCTCAGTTATCTGCGTCTGCATGACGACCCTCTGGAAAACTTCAGAATTTAGAAGGAATGATGGAATTAGAAAATCGCCATTTGGCAACCAACGCGGTAATAATTGTTTCAGGCAAGAATAATCAATGGATGCTAAAACTAGTGGGCAAAAGTAGGATGAGAAATAGGATAGTTGCCTAGTCTCAAAATATCTCCTACAAGACACTCCTTCATTTCAAAGGGGAAATAGTAACTTTCAGCAGAGAAACTTACAGACACCACCTTAACCAAGGGAGCAAAGTTAACATCGCCAAGAATGGGACAAATTGACATCTTGTGCCTCTGAACAAGGACACAAAATCACTTTAGTGTTTCTGCCAAAACTCAAACTGAGGGACATTCCACGAAATCATTGGCTGGTACTCTTCCAAAGTATCAAGGTCATTAAGGACAAAAAAAGTCTAAGGAGCTGTATCAGAATAAAGGAGACTAAAGAAACATGACAACTAGAGGTCATGTGTGATTGTCAGCTCGATCCTAAACCAGAAAAAGGACATCAATGGGACAATTAGTAAAAATTCAAAAAGTCCACAGGTAAAATAATAGTACTTTATCAGTGTTAATTTCCTGATTTTGCTAATTGCATGCCCTTGTTTTCTGGAAATACATACTGGAGTATTGAGAGGTACAAAGAAAAAGTAGTGGCTTAAAGCTTCAAACAACAGTAATGATTTCTCACAGTTCTGTGGGTTGCAATTCCTCTGCTGCCTCTGGTCTTGCTCACGTGACTGAAGGTCCCTCACACGCCTGGCAGCTGGCAGAGTTGGCTGGGCCCAGGCGGTCCTCCCCATGGCCTCGTCCTCTGGAGCTTGGACCGGATGTGCACACGGCAGTCTCAGGGCCACGCTCCAGGAGGACGAAGGCGAAGCTGCAGGGCACCCTGAGGCCTGGGCCCTAGGCACCACGTGGCAGCCTTTTTGCCGCATTCTATTGGAGAAAGCAAGTCCCAAGGCCAGCCCAGATTCACAGGGTGGGAAATAGATGCCACCTCTTCGTGGGAGGAGCAGTGAAGAATGTGTGGCCGATGTGATGTACCGCACGTGCCCCATCAGGATTCACAGGAACAAATGCACCCCTTTGCAGGCCTGTCTGCCTCTCTGTGATGCCAGGGTCTCCTTGCACAGAGCCAGCACCAGAATTTTTGCCTCAGACAAGCATGGGGAGCAGTCCAGTTGGAAGAGGGTTGGTTAGTAAACCTGTTTTCAAACTGATTGCAAAACAAATTTTTTCTTTTATTGAGATATATTAGTATGCAGAAAAATTAACTTTTTTGGGTATACAGTTCTGTGAGTTTTGACACATGCATGCAGTTGTATCATTACTGCAACAATCTTGCCCTTTGTAGTCAATCCCTCCCCACTGCCCTGCCCCCAGCCACCACAGATCTGTTTTCTATTCCTATAGTTTTGCCTTTCCAGAATGTAATATGAATGGAATCATACAGTGTGTAGCCTTTCGAATCCACCATCTTTCACTTAGCATAATGATTTTGAGATTCATCCACATTGTTGAGAGTGTCAGTAGTTTGCTCCTTTTTATTGGCTGAGTAGTATTCCATTGTGTGATGTAGCAGGGTCCGGTTATTCATTCACCCAGTGAAGGACAATTAGGTTGTTTCCACTTTTTGGCAACTATGGATAGAGCTGATATAAACATTTATGAATAGGTTTCTATGTGAAAGTTTTTTTATTTATATATAAACATAAGTTTATTTCAACTGTACCTAGGAATATAATTGCTTGGTCATACATTAAGTGTACGCTTAACTTTATAAGAAATTGTAGGGCCGGCCCGTGGCTCACTCGGTAGAGTGAGGTGCTGATAACACCAAGGCCACGGGTTCGGATCCCATATAGGGATGGCCGGTTAGCTCACTGGCTGGGGGGGGGGGGGGGGGGGGGGGGGGGGGGGGGGGGGGGGGGCCAAGCCAAGGGTTGAGATCCCCTTACCGGTCATCTTTTAAAAAAAAAAGAAATCGTAAAACTGCTTTCCAAAGCAGCTGCACCATTTTAAATCCCCCCAGCAACATATGGGATTTTTCCAGATCCTCCCCAGCCCTTGGTATTGCCAGTATTTTTCATTTCGGCCATTCTAATAGGTGTGTGCCGGCATCTCATTGAGGTTTGAATTTGCATTTTCCTGATGAACACTGATGTTGAAAATCTTTTCATGGGCTAATTTGTCATTCATATATATTCTTTTGTAAAATGTTCAAATTTTTTGTACGTTTTTTGAATATGTTCTTTGTTTTCATGTTATCGTTTTGAGAATTATGTATTCTTGATACTGTCTTTCTCAGATATGCGATTTGCAAATATTTTCTCCCAGTCTGTAGTTTGTCTTTTTATTCTCTTAACAGTGGCTTTCACAGAGCAGAAGTTTTTAATGAAGTCCAATTTATCAATATTTTCTTCCACGGATAAGCTTTTGGTGTTGTATCTAAGAAATCTTTACCTAACCCAAGGTCATAGAGATTTTCTCTTATGTTTTCTTCTATAAGTTTTGTAACTTTGGGTTGTACATATAGGTCTATGGTCCATTTTGAGATTTTTTTTTTTTTTGGTATAAAATGTGAGGTATGGGTTGAAGTTCATTTTTTCTGCATATGGATGTTCAATTGATCTAGTATCATTTGTTGAAAAAATAATTACAGAGCAAATTCCCCTGGATTGTGTGTTTATTTGAATGGTTGGGGAAAGAGTGACAGGCGTTATTGATGGGCAGCACTGAAGGGCCCCATATCCCCATCTTGGCACCAGGCCTAGGTTTCCACCCTACCCACGGGCACTGGACAGGCAGGCGGGCACTGGGCAGGCAGGCGGGCCCTGTCAAAGAGACAAGCTGTCTGTGGACCTTGCCAGGCCTTGTGTGGTTACTGTTTAACATCTTGGATGAAAATGAGATTATCTTATAACCACTGAGGGTTTGGATGTTGCTCCCCGGGCAGGTTGTGTGAACACGACCTTTATTGTCAGGTATGTCATGGGTGGGAGCCACTGATGGCCTCTGAGACTCCTTTGATATTGAGGGGAATCTGGCAAAGTGCTGAAACAGGTTTCTGCAGGGCAGGAGGGGAGCGTGGCGCAGAGGAATCTTCACAGCAGAGTCCAGATATGAGAGGGCAGGGTCAGTTCTAGGCCCCGACATGAGCAGAAGGACAAGGCTGGGCGTGCCAAGCCGGGTGACATGGGACTCTCTGTGCACAGGCTCCTGCCTTTCTCTCTGTGCTGTGGCCACAGGGGCTCTGCTTGGTCCTTCTCCCAGCCGTTCTACTTCTGGGATTTGTTTCCTGAGGAAATAACCAAGCAAGTGGACCAGGCTTTGTCCCACAGCTTTGTTTGCGATGGCATAAAACTAGAAACAACCTGAGTGTCCAGCGATCAATTAAATGCCTTCTGGGCTCACGTTCAGAATGGATTGTTATGCAGCTATTGAAGGGGTGATGCAAAGGTCATGTGTGATTGGGAGAGTGCTTGTGACATAGCATTGGGGGAGAAAAGTGGGCTATAGGACAGCATGTATTACAACAAAGGCATTTTACTAAATCTTAAATGTTATTTAATCATGTATAGTTTGTTGTTTACCTTAAGACCTGAGAACCAGTTCTCTCTGTAACCAGCCCTTAATCCCTACAGCTGTAGTATCTGGGTTTTATTTTAATCAGAAGTCCTGCTCTCCTCTCCCACTGGACCTTTTTCAAGTCCACTGCCAAGGAGCCACAAACTGAGGGAGGAACGGCTGAGGGGCTGCTGGGGGCGGGGGTGACCAGCAGGAGAGCAGTGGGTCAGCCGTCTGTGGGGCAGATGTAGTGGGGCAGGTGGCCCTGCCATAGGCTGCCTGCCTCTGTCTGTGTGTCTGGCAGTGGGGAGGGCTTCTGTAGCTCTGGTCACACTCCCTGCCTCCCTACCATCACCAAGGGCACTTGTCTGCAGATGGTTCCTTGGGAATCAGTGGGTTTGAAATTTTTATTAGTCACAGGACCCTTTTTAAAAGTGAAATTTCTGCCTGCAGGCTCCTATATAAACAGATACACATAGAGATGCTCTGTGAAAGGGGATGGCCTGGAGCTCTGTCTATTGGGGACCTTCTTGCCTCCCCACACCAAGCCCCTGACTCATCTCTGATCCCAGGCCTGCAGGAACACTGTGCGGCCCTAGACAATTATGGGGCAGCTGAAATTCCTCTGCACAGGTGACCCCTCAAGGGCAGGGGGCAGGGTTGCTACTCTCCCATCCCACAGCCAGCTCAAGGCCTGGCCCAGAGTAAGTGCCTGGCAAATGGCTGTTTCATACACTGACTCCTCTGGGGCATCATCAGGGGTATGTGCAAAGACCAAAGAAGGTGCCTGGAGGGGAACAGCTGAGGGATGGATTCAGGGGTGAGTTAAGTTCCAACGTACTTAACAACTCAGTGGTCCTGGTTCTGATCAACCATTAATTAGTTGCTGAAATAGAAGATGGAATGGAGGTTCTGACAGAGGGCCTGGGGCAGTGGAGGCATTGAGGAAGGCATTCAAGAAGCTTGGGACATGAGCAGTTTACCACCCAGGGCGGAAGCATATAAAGATTTCAACAACTGATGTGGCTGCATGTCATCCAGGGATGGATGGACAAACAGACAGACATGGTTGAGTAGAAAGATAAACGGATAGAAGGATGGATGGATGGGAGGAAGGAAGGAAAGAAGGAAGGAAGGATGGAAGGATGGATGGATGGATGGATGGATGGATGGATGGATGGATGGATGGATGGATGGATGGTAGACAAATGGATGAGAGGAGTGACAGGTGGGTGCATGGAAAGGTGAGAGATGTGCAGGCAGGAGATGGAGGCTAAGTGGGAAGACAGGAGGAGTGATGGATGGTCGTTTGCACAGAGGTTGGGTGGGCCATTGATGATGGCCCTGCTCTCAGCTCTGGACACCCACAGGTAGTTTCCTGGTCCCCTACCTCATCATGCTGTTCGTGGAGGGAATGCCGCTCCTGTACCTGGAACTGGCAGTGGGGCAGCGTATGCGGCAGGGCAGCATCGGCGCCTGGAGGACTGTCAGCCCCTACCTCAGTGGTGTCGGTACGTGGGGCCCTCTCCAGGTCTGTCCTGCCCACAGACCCTGTACTGATCCTGGGCAGCATAGGGGTCAGGGTGGGAACCATCAACAAAGCTGCTGGGTCTCGGGGCAAGCATAAGGCCCAAGAGAGAGCCCTTGACTGGGGTGGATGGATGGCCCAGGACGGGGAGCCATAGATCATGGTTGGGAGGGGCTGGGTTTCTTACCCGCAGGCAGTGAGATCTGGAGGCTGCACACCCTGGGGATGGATACCGCATTGCTTCTCTCCTGGGCCTCAGCGTGGTCATGTGAGCGAGGGAAATAGCTGCCTGATGTGGGAGCTGTACTCAAAGTCCTAGATAACAGCCCTTCTGGGAACTCACGTAACTGCTCCCTGCTCATTCACGGCTCTCTTTTGGTAAGCATCTGCTGTGTGGGGGCTGCTAGCCTATGCGCCATATGTGCTTGAGCTCATTTCATCTTCGCCGCACCACTGAGAGGCGGCAGGTGCCATGAATCCCTCCAGTGTGCGGAAGCGGAGGCTCATGTGGACAGCAGAGGGCGCTGCTTCATATCGTGCCTCTGCTGTGTTACCTCGAGCTGGGGTCCCGGAGCACCTCCTGGACGTTGCTCACCTGCCCTGTACAACCCTCCCAAGAACACTGACCAGCAGTGGCTGTGGCCTGTTCTGCTCACCCCTCCCGCCCCTGAAAGGAAGGCAGGCAGGAAAGCAGAGCAAGGAGGGTGTAAGCTTGAACATGACCTAGTCTCACATGCAGAAGAAATGGGTCCCAGGGCCTCACAAATCATCTCCAAACCCAAACTGCCTCCTCATCTTGAACAGCTATTAATTGGTTAATTGTTAACAGGGAAGTATGTGGTTTTTACAATCTGCCTGAGTAAGCAATCGCAGAGGGCTTCTCAGAGGCAGCATTTGCTGTGTAACAAGAAAGATACCAGATGTTCGTGCCAACCAGGGGGTGCTGGTAAATGTTTACCCCAATCTCTCAGAGTGGGGTGGGGTAGGGGAAGCCCTGGGTTGTAGCATTTGCTAACACCTGTGCTCTAAATACCCCACACTATGGTTAATTTCAAGCTACTAACAGGACGTCTCAGCATGTGGGACTGGGAAGAGGTGGACTCTTGAGGGCAGTGTGGGCCGGCTCCAGAGCACCACTGGCGGCCAGCCCTCTCTGCTCCCAGGCCTGCCCTGGACCCCTCACCCACCTGCCCAGATCAGGGGCAGCCCCATGCCCTCTACTCCCCACACCTCTGCTCACACCCCTGCTCCCTGTCACCACAGGTCAGGGAGTGGACCAGGTGACTCAACCTCACTCCTGTCATATCCGGCACAAGGTTGGAGTGAGGCAGAGACCAAGTGCTTGCCATGTGGGGTTGGAATCCTAGTTCTGACACTTACCGGCTGGGCAGTCTTGGACAAGCCCCATGGCTCTATTTTCTCCTCTGTGAAATGGGGATAATACTCTTGTGAGGACGAAAGGCACAGAAAGTTTTTAGCACAGTACCTGGCACTTAGATCTCAGAAAAATGTCATCAGCCTCATGTCCCAGAAGATGAGGAGAGAGGTGGGGGGAAAGAAACAACCCTTAGGAAGAGCTCAAGGTGCCTGGTCACATTTAACACTCACAAAAGCCCAGTGAAGGGAGGTTTTGCTGTCCCTGGGCAGTCCCTGCAGGCATGTCCTGGGCCGCACTGGATGGGGCCACCGCTGCCTGGTCCAGGTGCAGTGGGGAGGGGCCGTCCTCAGCACTGCCCTCTGTCCCTCGCAGGCGTGGCCAGCATGGTGGTCTCCTTCTTCCTCACCGTGTACTACAACGTCATCAACACCTGGGCCTTCTGGTACCTCTTTCAGTCCTTCCAGGTGAGCTGGAGCCTGCGCCAGAGTAGGAGCAGGAGAAAGGGAGAGGAAGGCAGGGCCACCCACCTGGGGGAAAGGGTGACAATTTCAGGGGGAGCCAGCAAGTGGTGCAAAGGGCTGGAGGGAAGCAGCATGCCCCAGACTGAGCAGAGGACTTCTGAATCTGGGATCCACAGACCCTTACACTGTAAGCCAGGTTGTGCAGGCGTATTGAGGGTCTGTGTGCACGCGCGTGTGTGAGCATGTTTCTGGCAAGCAGGTCCACGGTGTTCATTGGGTTCTCTCAAAGGATATGACCCCCAAAACATTAAGTACCACTGCATAGCGGGCCCAGGAGAAAATCTGTAGAGAGGACTGATGGGAAAGATTCCACCAACGCTGCAAGACAGCAAAGGCCTTTCCTCCGCCGCCCCCATCTCCTCCCCTTCCTGCCATGGTCACTTGTCCTTCCAGGTTTCTGACTTCAAGCTTAGCCTTTTCTTTTTCCTGTAGACCCCAAAGTTGTTGTAGAAGGACTGTTGTCACTCTGTAACACAGTAAGGTTATTGTTAAAGAGAAACATTTGAAACAGTATTTTTCTGATTATAACTATAGTTGACATTCATTGTAGAAAATGTGGAAGGGGCTGGAATTTGCAGGGAAGAGAGAGCCCCATCTCACACCAAGAGCTGGCTTTTGTGTCCATGGCGAAGGGAACTGTCCTCTCCACTAACCATGTTCATTTCTTTTCGTCAGCCCCTGTCCTTTTGCTCTCAGGGACCCCACTCCCCACTGTACCCATTTGCCTTCCAGGAGCCACCATCTTGGCCTCTTCCCAGACAGGAAAAGAGGAGGAGGAGATGGGATAATGAGGCCAATGCCCTACCCTTTGCCACCAAGCCAGGCCTGCATGGGACACACCTGTCCCCGAGGTCCTAAAGCGAGGCAGGCCTGGCCATAGACTGACTGACCCCAATTTGTGGGCCTCTGGAGTACCTGGGCATAACCTCGAATCTTTGTGGCCCTAAAGAACACTTGGTGAATGACTCCAATAATGTTGACTTGGCATCGACACTAGCAATGTGCTACATCCATACCCCACTCTGGCTTCCCAACAAGCCCCATCCAGGTTGCCCTCTTGCACACATCCCTGACAGGAAGGACTCTGTGCCCTGAACTTAGATGCAGCCCTTCATCCTCTCCCTTGCTCAACCTAGAGTTCCATGAAGACTGGCTATAACTCTGCCTCTCCCCAGTCTTCTGGGTGGAAACTGGACAGCTCCTCTAAAGCCTGGGGACTGTTTCCCCTCTTCTGTGCAGGCCTGCCATGTATGGTTAGGCAGGTTGTGCACTGCACAATGGCAGCCCCCAACTAAAGGTTTGCTAGGCATTATAGGTTTGTCTACTTATTAAGACAAGTTTCCAAAGGTAGAACCAACAAGTCTTGTTCTAACAAAATCATAATAATTTGACCGTCTTCCAAAGGTAAAATAAAGTATCTCAAGAAAGGTGCACCTTTTTCTAATCCTCAGAAGTGTGGAGGCGAGTGGTTACTGAAAATTACTCGAATGTTCATTCATCCTGTCCTGTACAGGTCCGTGGACTTCTCTCTCAATCCCTCTGCTTTGGAGCCCTCCTCCGTGGCCACACAATAATGATGATAATAGCAACAGCAGACATTCGCTTATACTTGCTCTGGACCAGGCATAGTCCCAGCACTTTAGAAGGATTCACTCATGTAATTATCACAGCCATTCCATGAGGCTGTGTGTACTGAGTACCTGAGGTAGAGGGGAGTCAGGTAGCTTGTAGCTGGTAGGATTGGACACCGGCTCCTGGCTTCAGAGTCTGTGCTCCTGTTCATCCTACTCCAGGTCTGGTTTTTCAGCCTCCAGTTGGGGCCCTTCCCAGCAAGAGCACCTGAGCTGTTACAAATGCAGATGCAGAGATCCCTGTCCTCACCTGCTGATTCAGAGCAGGGTGAGGGAGGATGGACTGGGAATTTGTTCCTTTAGAAGCTCTTATAGACTCTAAAGCTCCTTTGTCCTGCCTGCACACTGCGGGGAGCTTTAAAACATCTGATGCCCAGCCCCCACCCCAAACATGTGAAATCACAGTCACTAGGGATGCGGCCTGGGCATCCCCTACCCTCACCACAATGAAAGTCTTGTAGCCAAGGTTGGGAGCCGGGCTGGGCTGGGCTGGCACCAGCAGATAGCCCAGTGAATGGACCCAGGTTAGTCTCACATGGGCTGTGCAAGTGGCCCAAGGGGATGTCAGCTGAGGCGCTTGACTAGGCTCCAGGTCCACAAGGGCCCCTCTCACCAGACTGGAACTTAGTGCTGGCCATCACTGGGCACATCAGTTCCCTCCGTGTGGCCTCACCATTGAGGAGTCTAACTCAAATATCTGCACATGTCAGCTGCTTTCCAGGAGGGTGAAAAGGGCAGCTACAAGGGCTCTGGAGGCCTAGGCCGGAAGACACACAGCACCTCCTTGCTGCATTCTTCTGGTCACAGCAAGTTGCAGGCCAGTCCGGCTTCACAGGGCGGGGCAGGAAGCGCCACCTCCGGATGGGAGAAACTGCATGTCACATGGTGGGGGGGGAGGATCGTTCGTGGCCATCTTTGGAAATATCCGGGTCAAAGCTAGAAACCAGCTCCCTCATTCCAGCAAGCGAGGGTGGCTCTGGAGCCAGGGTCCCGTGCACGGGTCCCACACACTGTCCAGGCATGTAGACCTGGGCTCCAGCTACTCACTGGTAGAGTAGCCATGACATCAAGTAATGCCACTGGGCCTCGGTTCTGTTTCCTGTGAAATATTGGAAGCTCCAGCTGCCTGCCTAATGGGGGAAGGGGTCAGACTTGTTTTTGTTAGTGGGGTCTTTTTGTCTAATGAAATCTGAGCACATAGAATCCAGATACATGCAGAACTGACCAACATGGGGCTGGTCTTGGCAGAGTAGTGTTGGCACATCCTACCCCTAAGTCGAAATTAATTTTTCCTCCCCTTCTTCCCAGCTCAGTATCTCTGTTTAGCACTTGGCCCTGGTCATGGTCCTTGTACATGCACCATTTAGGCTCCTTTGTTCATAAGTGGCAGAGAACCCAGTTGAAACTAATTTAAACAGAAGAGGGTCTTACTGGCTCTACCTACAAAGACCTGGAGTCTAACTGCTGCAGGTATAGCTTTACTCAAGCTTAAAGGAAGTCACCAGTACCACGTTCTCTTTGGCTCAGAAGGGCGAGGTTGTGGGGGCCTGAGCTTCTGAACCCAGGATCCATTGCTGGAAATGTGTCTCCACCACCAGTTAGTGAGGGCAGAACCTGAGTCCTGTTCATCGCAGGACTTGCTAGGGACTTGTGGAAATTAACAAAGCCCACCCAAATGAGATCAAGCAGAGGCTATTTATTCAGAGCTTGATGTAGCAAAGGAGTCAGCAACATCACTTGAGTTTGGCAGAGATTCCAAGGCAGGCAGGGGAGTGGGAAAGAGAGAGAAGGCTTCAGGTGAGCCCTGCTGGGAGAGTGTCAGCATGGGGAAGCTGTGGGCAGGCTAAGCAGAAGCGTGACATCCTATGTGATTGGTTAGGGGAGCATATTTAACTTTCTTTGGTTGGTCCTGAGTTTGCAAAATATAGTGAATCTATCAGTCATTGACCAAGACCTGACCATTCTGGGCCAGTGCTGCAGAGGCTGTGGTTTGAGCTCCTGGGCTGGTTGCTGTAGGGGTTGTGGGTCAGAGTTCGATTGTCATAGCCGGTCTGGCCATTGTCCATTTGACGTTCAGTCTCTTAGAACCACAACAGAGTTCAGTAGTCCTTGAGGAACACACATAGAATTGCACTGAGATGACAGCCCCTACTCTGACCCCCACCATGTCTCCCCTGTGCCCCTGTGCTCCTCTCCAATTCCCTGTTTGCCCTCAGGAGCTCCATGGCCTGCCCTCTCGGGACCAGTCCCCTTCTCTCCTATCAGGGCCACCTTCCACCACCTCCACCTTTGGTCTCAGCCTTTACCTCTCTGTGTAATGCTGGTTCCGACCCCATAGGATCCACTGCCATGGTCCGTCTGCCCCCTGAACGGGAACCACACAGGCTACGACGAGGAGTGTGAGAAGGCTTCCTCGACGCAGTACTTCTGGTACAGGAAGACCCTCAACATCTCGCCATCCATCCAGGACAACGGGGGTGTGCAGTGGGAGCTGGCACTGTGCCTCATCCTGGCCTGGCTCGTGGTGTATCTGTGCATCCTGCGGGGCACTGAGTCTACTGGCAAGGTGGGACAGCAGGGCACAAAGGGCCCGGTGCTGGCGGGCAGGCGGGCGGCCAGGGGAGCTCTGTGCGTTTGCCTCACCTGCCACGTGTCTCGAGCATGCCCTGCCTCATACACAGTCACTCCTCATAGCAGCTTCACCGTGGGTTGGGCACCCATGTTGTCTCATTCTTGCGACAGCACTTCACAGTAGATTTCATGATCCCTGAAGCTTAGAGAGGTCAAGTGACCTGCCCAATGGCACAGCTAGTGAGGGCACAGTCAGGACAGAGCCCAGCTTTACCCAAGGACTTCCCAGAGTCTCGGTTTGGTGAGCCATCTCCTGTTTGTTCTCTCCATACCCCTTGTGATTTAACCAGTTCCAGCTTTTCCCTGCTGAAAATCCTAAGAGCCCACCTGTCCTCACCCTCTTGACTCCCTGAGTCGCCTCCTCCAGCCCCACCATGTTTACCTTGAGGCATTGGACCAGGACTACCCATGGAATCCAGGTACCGCGTGACAACCCCAGTATCATGCCTGGCAGGACATTTTATTTTGGTTTCCAAGCCCCTGTGATGGCCAGCATCTTAGCCTTTAAAGAACCCTGTCTGCTGGCTGAGCTGAGGGACTCAGGTGCTCTTTCCTTGGGAGAGCTTGTACCTGCTGCAAGCCACTCTGTCCCATTGTACAGCTTGGCTGATGCTCTCACGCTCATAAAAAATGCTTCTGTAATTTATCTTTGCCAGATTATTATGAGTGTGACTCAAAAGGTCTGAGGGCAACATCTGCAGACTTGGAGATTTAACGGCATCATCCCTTTTCCGGATCACTTCTAAATGTGTTAAATGATGCATGTCATGCCATGAAAACTTATTTATTCTTACCCTCTATTTCCTCTACTTAAGCCACACCCCTCCCCTTGATAGAAGTGTCCCAAAAGCTCTGTTTTTAGGAGATTAATTTTTTTTGATTAATCTTATTAGAGACTATGTACTATTTCCTGGCCTCCTGTATTGGAATCTCCTTTTCTTCCTTCCAGAATTTTTGTAGATTGGTCAGAAATGGTTTCCATGGTTTCTCCCAGTACGTTAGGCTGGATCACGTGTCCAGCAATTCTGCCACTTGATAGGAGAGAAGTGAACCATGTTGGTTGGGACTCCAGAGAGCTTCCAGGATGTTTGCTCACCTGGGGGGATGGAGGAAAATTCCAGGGGCATGCCCTAAGTGTCCTCTAACTGTTATGGACATTGGTTCCCCCTCTTCCCATTGTCCCTTGAGTTCCTTCAGATCACTGGCCAGTTGCCCTGTCTTTCCACTTATCCATCTCCACCTTGTGTAAGATCCTGGGTGGATTTATGACTCTTCTCAAGTTACAACAACCTCAGCTAAGAAGCAGTGATAAGAAACACATCCCACATTCTGCCTGCCATCCCCAGGATGAGAGGGCACAGAGTGACACCCTGGTGGCCTTGGAAATTTACAGGAAAATGGTGCCATGCCTCAGTGGGAATGGAGAGCCAAATGCAATTCAAACCCATCTGGACATGGGTCACTAGCTGTATTTCTCACAGGAGGACTCAAACTTTGCAGTAAACACAAAAAACAATTTGCAACATATTTATTTGCTTTCCAAATGAGGCTCTGGCATGTAGGTATTGACTTCCCCCCCAAAAAAATCCAGTCCTGGGTGGGCATGCATGCACTTGAAGTCTCCACTTTGTAAAAGGCTTTGTAAAAGTTACAGTTACCCAGAGTATGAGAGGCTACTGCCAAAGCTACCATGAAAACTGAAGATAAAACATTAAATTATGGGGCCGGCCCGGTGGCGCACTGAAGAGTGCGCCGCTTGGGAGCGCGGCGGCGCTTCCGCCGAGGGTTCGGATCCCATGTGGAGACCGGTTCCCGCTCACTGGCTGAGCGCAGTGCGGGCACAACACCAAGGGTTGCGATCCCGTTTCCGGTCCCCGGTACGGGCGCGACACTGAGGGTTGCGATCCCGTTACCGGTCAGTAAAAAAGACAAAAAGGGAAAAAAAAAAAACATTAAATCATGATTTCATGTCAATAGAAGATTTGGTTGACAAAAAATTCCATTTATGTGTTATTGTAAAGCTCTT
>NW_007727943.1:37040-88936 GCF_000696425.1 Galeopterus variegatus | reverse complement strand
AAAAAAAAAAAACTTAAATCATGATTTCATGTCAATAGAAGATTTGGTTGACAAAAAATTCCATTTATGTGTTATTGTAAAGCTCTTATTATGATTCATGTCAATAGAAGATTTGGTTGACAAAAAATTCCATTTATGTGTTATTGTAAAGCTCTTTTATGAGGTTGCCATCAAAATCAGATTCATTGAATTCCCTATTGTGTTTATTACGGGGACATTGTCCCCTGCGCTACAGTTCAGTACTTTTCCTTTGAGCATTCATGGCCAATCTTCTCTCAGGCCCCAGTTTTAGGGGAAGCCTGTTCCTCCCCAAGTCCCTGATTTATTTTTCTCTTTTAGAGACAATATAAAACATGTGCGTGATTGTGCTTCCCGCTTTGCTTAGGCCACTAGGAGGCTCAGAGCTGGATTTGACCAGGTAGAGACTCAAACATGCTCTGTGGGCTGCCCTTTTCTTCGGGCTCAGAACTGGATTGCTCATATTTTCTTTTCACGCTGATTTCTTGATCTAGCAATTTCAAAATGCTAATGTGATGGGTATATGTCTTTGGGAAGCCTCCTGTCCCTTCTGGAATGTGGTAGGTTTGAAGGGAGGGTGGAGGGCAGAGCCTCGGTACCCATTTCTTTCCCCTCCTGAATAATAGCTTTCCTGGTGGTTCTGGACGTGGGCAGCCACAGCCCACCACCCTCTCCTCCAGCCCAAACTCAAACCCTGTCTCCGACCAGGAATATCAATGCCTCCTGTAGCCATCAGCAGCTGGAGAACACAGCCCGGACACCCCAGAGGTGTGGCGTGGCCTTGCGGGCCCCCCTCCGGGAGCTGACTGTGCCCTCTGGCCCACAGGTGGTGTACTTCACTGCGTTGCTGCCCTACTGTGTGCTCATCGTCTACCTGGTCAGGGGCCTCACGCTCCACGGAGCCACCAACGGCCTGATGTACATGTTCACTCCTAAGGTACAGGCTGGAGGAAAGGGGGCCCTGGGGCGCCTCCCACTCATCCTGCCACCTTCTGGGGTGGGTGCAAATGCGAAGATGGAGGGTGGGTGTAAGCTGTACCAGGGAGGCTGGCTGAGCCCATTAGGCTGTGATGAGGGCTGTGGATCACCTGTGGGCCTGGATCCCCTCCTCAGCCAGCTAGTCCCAGGCCCTGTTAATTATATCTTTCTTCCAGCCCCTTGTCCCTGTGCCCACTGTCCCCTGACTGACAGCTGCCAGCTCCCTTCTGGCTTCCTGCCCCAAGCTCCCCCAACCCCTTTTACACTGTTCACTGCAATGTTCAGCACAAGCGTGGCTCCAGTCATCTCACTTGGCTGCTCACATGTTGCCACACACCCCTGTCCCTATGGGGTTTTTCATGATCCCCTCCCAATCCACCCCCTCTCCAGGCACCCCACAGCCAGTGCTCATTGGGTTGGGGGGTTGGTGCCATTGCCTTTGGAGTGGGACAGATTCTCCATTCAGTACATCTAGTCCCAGGAACAAAGTGACTATAGCATCCACAAAAATGCCCCCCCACATTCCAAAGGCTCCCTGACATCAGTGCTGGGATTCAATGCAGACCTAGACCTCTGCCGCCTGGCCAAGTCACATCACTTCCATCTCTGAATGCCCAGGCCTGTGCAGTGCCTGGCTTGTGAATCAGAGGACTGACATGTTTTGAATTATTTTACTCTACAGTGTTCAATTGCACACCTCCTATGGGTAAGGTGCTGTGGAGGATTTGACATGAGGAATGCCATGTGTTTCATCTGCTGGGGAATGGGCAGGGTGCAGGCCAGGAGCCAGGAAAGCTGGGCTCCAGCCTGCCCCTAGCTGGCTGTGTACTTTAGGCAAGTTCCTTCCCCTCTCTCGGCCTTCCTCCCGTTGTGGGTCTGAGAATTTGGGGTGCTGGCCCAGGGTTCATCGGCCTCGTCCCTGCTGGCCTTCCAGGTCAAACAGCTGGCCGACCCCAAGGCCTGGATCAACGCAGCCACCCAGATCTTCTTCTCACTTGGCCTGGGGTTCGGCAGCCTGATTGCCTTTGCCAGCTACAATGAGCTCTCCAGCAACTGCCAGAAGCATGCCATCATCGTGGCCCTCATCAACAGCAGCACCTCCATATTTGCCAGCATCGTGACCTTCTCCATCTACGGCTTCAAGGCCACCTTCAACTACGAAGACTGCTTGAACAAGTAAGCCTGGGCTGTCCCACTGAGTCCGGGGCCTCACATGGGGAGGTGAGTCCCCGGAGCTCTGAGCGAAAGGGGCAGCCGGGAAGAGGTGGACGCCAAGAAGTCAAGGGTGGGGCAGAGAGCACCAGTTTGGAGTCCTCGTTCTAGGATTCAAATTTGGTCTCCGCCCCCACCAGTGGCAAGTCATGTCTGCCCCACAGACTGAGGTTGGTTTAAGGTGTTCAAAGCACTTAGATAACAGGGATTCAACAAACAAATTTTAGTTTCTTCTGCCCCATCTCCCCTACCTCAAAAGTAACCAAGCTCTCTCTAGCTGAGCCATAGCGATTACTGAGTTTACTTTCTGTAGCCCCTTACCCAAAAATACAAGAACATATTTAGAAAGTGTGCTAGTCACTAGCCACAAGTGGCTAGTTACAAATTTAAATATAAAGTAACTTACATTTAAATAACTTCATTTACATTTAAATATTTTGTATTTAAATAGATTTACTTCTTTTTCTTTTTTTTGCAGCCTGAACCCTTGACCTGTGTGTTACAACACTCTGTTCTAACCAACTGAGCTAACCAGCCAAACTAGATTTACATTTTTTTAAAAATTAGTTTAAATCCGTTTCTCAGTCGCACTAGCCACATTCAAGTGCTCATTTGCCACATGTGGCTAGTGGGTACCAAATTGGACAGCACAGATATAGAACATTTCCACTATCACAGAACTGGACCACTACGCTGGTCCAGAGGTTAAAATAGCCTCGCTGTGGAGGTTTGATTCCTATTGTCATCACAGTCCATATCTTCAAAGCCATTCAAAATTACCCTGTCCTTTAAAAGGGTCACCAATCAACAGATTCGCTCTTCTCACTTCATCAAAAGAGGCTGATGGGAAAGCAGCCTTTGTGCCCAAGCTTCTGAGAGGTTTTGGGGACAGCAACCTTTCTTATCAGTGAAGGTCAATCTGATGGTCTGCTCTACAGGGTGATTCTGTTGCTGACCAATTATTTTGACCTTGAAGAAGGCTCTTTGACAGCCAGCAACCTGGAGGAGGTGAAGGGCCACCTCGCATCAACCTACCCAAGCAAATACAGTGAGGTGTTCCCACAAATTAGAAACTGCAGCTTGGAATCGGAGCTAGGCACGGTAAGGTTGCGGGCAAGGTCGAGGGCAAGGTCATGGGCTAGATCATGGGCTTGCTTCTCTTCACACACTTCATAGGAACCTATGAGAGCTGCTGACTTTGGAGAGATGCACAGTCCATGAAAATCAAGGGTCAATTATTTTCCCTGCAACTCAGAGAAGGGAGATCTGACCACCACTCTCCCCAGGAGCTGCTCTGGATCCTTGTTATTTCAAGGTCCTTTGGGTTCTCTGTGCCCTTTCTTCCTTTTCTTTTGCTCTTTTTAAGTTTTAAAAATATAGGAAAGTGCAGAAAATAATATAACAAATGCTTATATCCACCACTCAGAATGAACAATTGGAAACATTTTGTCATTTTGGGTTCAGATTGTTTTATATAGAGGAAAAGAATGTTTCAGGGACAAAGTTAAAGTCCCCTCTGTTACTTGCCCCAAGTTTTCCCTACACTCACCAAAGGAAAGAACCTTAATTTTTACATTTTTTATTGCCCATATATGTATTCTTAAAAAATATTATTGTTTTGTTGGCAGTTTTTAAATGGACATAGTGGTCCTGGAAGATATTTTTCTCATTCAACATTTTGATTTTGAGATCTGTTCGTAATAATATATGTGGAATTTTATTCATTCATTTTAAATGCTACATTTTATTCCGTTACATATATATATATCACAATTTATTTACCCATTTCCTTACTAATAGACATTTGGATTTGTTTGTCTTTTTAGCAGAATTTTGCTACTAAAATCATTCTTATTTATACTTTGCAGAGTTATCTTTGTCATGCTGGGATCTTTATTTTTTTTCACATTAATTTCAAGATCAGTTTGACAAGTTTTATTTGGAAAAAAAATCCCTTAGGGAATTTTTATTAAGATTGCATTGATTTTATAATGTAATTTGGGGAGAATTAATATCTTTTGGATTGTAACTTTTGATTCAGGAACATGCTTTCTCTCATTCACTCAAGTCTTCCTTTGTATTTTTCAGCAAATTTTCCCCATGAATATCTTGGCACATCTTTTATTAGATTTATATTACCTTATTGTTTTACTGTTGCTGTGAATGGTGTCTTCTTTCCCCCCTATGATTGTTTATTTTTGTCGCAAAAGAAAGCTAAATGTTTTTGTATGTTGGTCTTGTATCTTGCAACCTCAATGAATTCTCTTATTAATTCTCATATTCTTCTATAGATTTGCTTCAGTTTTCCATGTAAACTATATTATCACCTGCAGATACAATTTTGCATTTTCTTATTGTATTCGCTAGGACTTCCAGCACAATGGAAGTGGAAGTAAGAGTGGGCATATTTGTCCAATTCAGATATTTAATGTAAATACTTCTGGAGACTACTTCTAGAGAATGTTTGTAGAGAACATTTTTCAGTAATAGAGAGCAGGAAGGGCCTATGGCTCTTATTGCTAGCACGCTGCTTTGGAAGCTGGTATTTTCTGTTTGGCTGGTTGAGATTTTCAGCACTTTGTTTCATGAGTGGAGCCATTCTGGGCCATTTCATGGGTGAGACAACACTGTTCCTCCTGGTTGCTCAGCCTTGGTTTTCTGCTTACGCAGGCCTGTGGTATGACCTTCCCTCCCTGGGCAGGTATCAGACTCCCAGTCCCCAACCCCAGCCTTCAAGGCCTAGATCCCATTCAGCACCTGTTCAGTGCTTTCAAGTTTCCTTTTTGGTTTTGGCTCCTGGGAGTTTTCCTCACTTACTTTTGAGCTTGGCTCTATGTCCAAGAATTATAGTGTGTGGTTACTGATTTATTTAGACTTTTTTTTCCCCCTGTGATTTGTTCTTTTTCTTTCCTCATTCCACTTTATTCCCTATTGTTTGGAATTTGGATACTTGATTTCTCTTCTTGAAGTTTTCCTGTGCATATTTGACATAAGAAAGACTAACTTTAGATAATATCTTAACTTCCCTTCCAAATAGCACAAGGGCTTGCAGACACTTCCAATTCATCTCTTCCTTAAATTATTAAATATGATTGATCCAGTTCCGTCTTTTTAAACCCATCAGTTGGACACTATTGTTATTTTATCAGGCAGTGTTTGTGTTTGCCTACACATTTTCCCTTTTATTTGTCCACCATACCTTTTTACATCCCAGCTGTCTTTGGGGGTTTCTTCCCTTAAAATACCTTCCTTTAGAGCAGATTTCTTTATAGTAAATTTTCTCAGGTTTTGTTTGTATGTAAGTGTCTATATTTGGCCCCTTTTGTTTAATTTTAATTTTAAATTTTTTGGCTCCTATTTTTTAAAGACATTTTTCTCCTGAGTAGAAAATTCTAGGTTAGCAGTTATTTTCTCTCAACACATTGAAGGTATTTGCCGTGTGATTCTGGCTTCCGTTGTTGCTGTTGAAATTTTCTTTCATTCTTTGTAAGCGAGCAGTTTTTCTGCTCTCTGATTTCTGTCATGATTTTCCCTCTGTCTTTGGCCTGTGCAATCTAAGCATGAGTGTATTTTTATTTTTTCAATCTAGGCTTGGGTGTGGTTGGGCTTCCTGGATCTGTGGATCCATGTTTCTTATCAATTTTGAAAAACTTATACCTATTATCTCTTAATCATTGCCTCTACTTCTCTTTTCTTTTTTTATAACTTCATTTAGACCTATGTTAGACCTTCTCATCCTATCCTACAGGTCTCTTAACCTCTCTTTATTTTTCCCAATGTCTTACCTTTTTTTTTTCTTTATGGATTCATTCCTGGATATAGATCTCAGTTCACTAATTCTCTCTTCAACTGCATCTAATCTGGTATTTAACTGTCAATTGAGCCTTTTAATTCAATAACTGTATTTTTTATTTTTAGACACTTCCCCCCCACACACATATTGACTTGTTCAGTCCAACAGCTTTTTGCTACATGTTTATTTTTTTATTTTATCTTTTATTTCTGTAAACACTTCATACATAGCTGTTCCAGTGGTGGCTGTGGGCAGGAGAATGACAGTGGCCCACCCTGGTGGGGAAGAGTATTTTGTCACTAACACGGGTTAGAACTGCTAGCTCATGTAGTAGGTTTTTTATTGTTTTTACATTCTCTACAAGCGATCACTTCGTTACTGTTTGCAACTGAGGCTGACTGTGCCTCTTGGCATATGCCATTGAGCTAGTCTGTATTCTTACTGTAGTCTGATCAGGCTGTCATAACAAAATACCACAGACTGGGTGGCTTAAACAACAGAAATTTATTTCTCACAGTTCTAGAGGCTAGGAAGGCCAAGATAAAGGTCCAACAGTGCTTAGTTTTTGGTGAGGTCCTACTTCCTGGTTCATAGACAAGCCATCTTCTCACTGTGTCACACATGATGGAGAGAGAGCTGTCTCCCTCTTCCCCTTCTTATAAGGCCACCGTCCTATCAAATTAGGGCCCCACCTTTATAACCTCATTTAACCTTAATTACCTCCTAAAGACTCTGTCTCCAGATACAGTCACGTTGGGGATGAAGGTTTCAACATATGAATTTTGGGGGGTCACTTTCAGTCCATAGCAATTCTGAATCTGACAATTTAGCATCTGCCACCTTGGGGAAGGGTGTTCTAAATCTTACTTCTTAGTCCTGCTGACTCTTCACTCACAGTGACGTTTCACTCATTTAGACCCTGCGGGTCTAAATTGGGGAACTTTACCCCAGAGAAGGTTTGCTTTTGCTTCTTCTGCTGGTGGCTAGGGAGCACCCCAGCCCATAACCCCTTTCAGACCCCTCAGGGATTTGTCTTTAAACAGGAGTTCCAGGCTCAGTTTCCACAGTTGAGTATCTCCACAACAGTGTCACCAGCACGAGGGTCTGGCTGCTGACACCCCTGCCCCTCCTGATTGCCTGCTGGCCCAGCCAGCTCCCCACCACCTCTGTCAGTGCCAGCCACCAAGGTCTCAAAACACCTAGTCAGTCATGACATTGGAAGCTGAAATTATCCAAACAGAATTTGCATAAGTTGGGGAGGGAGAGGAGGACTCAGTTTTTCGGGGTGACTGCAAGTTCTCTACATACTTTGCATCTATGGGCTCCTAGCAGCCCCTATTTCCATACAGCCCGCGTGTGCCTGGGGAGCTGGTCTGCAGATGGAAGATCCAACCTCAGGATGTGGCTTCTCATGGCCAGGCCCAAAGCTGCCAACGTTGCTTAGCCCTGGGTGTGTTTAAGGAGACTGTGAGTCCCCTCTGTGTGTAACTGGTGTCTTCTCACCATGGGCAGGCCGTCCAGGGCAGTGGCCTGTCTTTCATCGTCTACACTGAGGCCATTAAAAACATGGAGGTGTCCCAGCTGTGGTCGGTGCTGTACTTCTTCATGCTGTTGATGCTGGGCATTGGGAGCATGCTGGGGAACACGGCAGCCATCCTCACTCCTCTGACTGACAGCAGAGTCATTTCCAGCCACCTGCCCAAGGAGGTCATCTCAGGTCAGTGGGCCAGTCCACTGAGGAGGCAGGGCAGGGAGGCTGGGACGTGGGGTGAGCAGCACACGAGCATTCTCAGGTGCTGTGCACTTGCTGAGGTGGCCACAGAGGGCTGCGGCAACCTCGCCACGGTTGTGCCACCAGCTTCTCCTCGCAGTCAGGGACGTGGACTCTGTGATTCACCCGCTGCATTTCATTCTCCACATCACAGGGAAATGAGGCCACCCCAACCTAGGGGAAAGGCCAAGTTCACCAACATGGCACGCAAAGCTTTCCAGGCTAGGAGAGAACCTGCTTTTGTTCCCTCCTCGCAGTCAGGGACGTGGACTCTGTGATTCACCCGCTGCATTTCGTTCTCCACATCACAGGGAAATGAGGCCACCCCAACCTAGGGGAAGGGCCAAGTTCACCAACATGGCACGCAAAGCTTTCCAGGCTAGGAGAGAACCTGCTTTTGTTCTTATTTGTTTTAATTGATGTTATGATTATAAAGTGTACATATCTTCAGTACAAACACAATGAATTTTGTAGAAGTATCCACCCTAGTAACCACCCCACCTAGAAGATGCAGAACATTTCCCACACCCCCAAGAGCTCCTCCCCCGCCTTCTCTGGCCATATGCACCCCCAGAGGTCACATCTATTCTGACTTCTACATTTGAGGGTTTTTTCCTGTTCTTGGAGCGCATGTAAATGAAATCTCCTTGTGTCTTTATTCGCTCAAATCTGTCTGTGAGAGCCACCCAAGCTGTTGCAAGCAGCAATGCCCTGTCCCTTTTCCTGACTGTGTAATAATGCACTGTAAGACCACATACCAGATTTCTTTATCTATTCTGCTCTCGATGGACATTTGGGTTGTTAGGGAAGGAGCCATTCATAGTCCTCAGGGTTCCACCCACCACCCACCTGCTCCATTCCAACCAGGCAGTGTCCTGAGAAGCCTGTGGCCAGCACCTCGGCCTTTGGTGGCCCCACTCCTCCACATCCAGGATGAATCAACCCAGCTCCCATGTGTGTCACCGTCAGGATGGTAGTGGGGCTTGGAGGCTGGCAGTCTGTGGTGTGGCAGTGGGAAGGGCAGGTGGGAGCTTTGGATTCAATCACTTGATGGGGTGTACGAGGGAGGTAGCCAAAGGAGCCCGGGACAAAAGCCCAGGTTCTGGAGGCTGAAGGGCCAGTGTCAGAATCCTGACTCTGCCACTAGTGGGCCAGGGGCTGTGGGGGACTTACTCGACATCTCTGAGCCTTGGCTCCACCGTCTGTGAAAGGGGGCTCCTGATACCTGCCTCAGAGGCTTAGGATCCAGTGCATGGCAGGTGCCTGGCAAGCAGTAGGACCTAGGTAAACAGTTTCTTCCCCTCCACCCCCTTCTTGTTGGATACGAGTCGCCTCTAGGAAGCCCTGATGGGGGTACCCTGTGTTCAAGTCTCCTCCCGGACTCACTTCCCATGAGCTCTGGGCTGAGTCGTTGGGACAAACAGCATCAGCAGACCCACAGCCTGCACGAGATTCCCGAGAGAAAGTGCCCACCACTTTTTTGCTTTTCCGTTGAGCTTGGTGCCCTGACCCCTGCAGGACAACTCAGTGAATTAATGTCCACGAGTCCTGCTGACACTCCTGGGGACACCTTTGCATCCCCTGCACCCTCCACACACGGCACACACCTTCAGAGAGGCCAAACCATGACAGCTCTTCCAACCCAGGTGGAGGAACCAATTGGCCAAAGTCCCCTGAGGGTCTGTGGCTCCAGCTGCCCCGTACAACGTTGGATGGACGGGCGGGGGAGTCTCAGGCGGGTAAGCAGGTGGTCTTGTGGCCCCCAGGTCTGGTGTGCCTCATCAACTGTGCCATCGGCCTGGTGTTCACCACGGAGGCTGGCAGCTACTGGTTTGACATATTCAACGACTACGCAGCCACGCTGTCCCTGCTGCTCATCGTCCTGGTGGAGACAGTGTCGGTGAGCTACGTGTACGGGCTGCGGAGGTGAGGAGGCGCTTCTTCCCTGGGCCCGGCGTGCTCTCCACCGCTGCTTCTCTGCCCTCAGGTCTCAGCCCATCCTCTGCCTTCCTTTGCCTCCAACCGGTGTCTCCTCTCTCGTGTCCTGTAGTTTTACTCTGTGTCATAGGACGTTTGCCAGTTGACTCCACTGGACCCCCCGCAGCTTACTGGGGCAGGGAATCGTGCCTCCCGGCACTAGATACTCTGGTCATGAGCCAACATCAGTATTTTTCAAGAACCCTGACCAAACTTACCCCTTAGAACACTTACTCCTTAGAAAATGTGGCAAATTCCTAATGTAAGCAGGTTCTCAGTCCTGGTGCCCAGCACAGCCCTGGAATGTCTCAATCCTCCCCAGGTGATGGGGTGCACGGCTGTCAAACCAGAGTGTGCACTGGAACCACCGGGGGCTGCGGGGCCTCCCACCAGAGGTTCTGATTAAGTAGGTCTGCGGTAAGGCCCTAGAATTCACCTTTCTGACAAGTTCCCAGGTGAGTGTGGGGACCACACTTTGAGAACCACTGGTCTAGCGAGCCTTGTTACAATAACTGTGGTCCCCAAAGCAGCCACGGCCACGGCAGCAGCAGGGAGTGTGATGGAACTGCAGAATCTGGGCCACCCTGGCCCACTGAATCAGATCCTGTGTTGTAATAACATGTCCAGGGGGTCCCAGGCCCACTACAGCCTGGGAAGTGCTGCTCAAATGTGAGCCTGGATTAGCAGGCAGTGCCAAGTTGTTTTCCTTCCCTCTGCCCCAGTTTTTTCTGACCCTCCACACTGGTCAGGGGCTGGGAAGGGAGACCAGCTCGACACTTTGGGAGGCAGGCAGTCCCTTGAACGGCATTTCCCACCGTGTCCCTGGAAGGGCTGGGGTCCTGCACCAGGCTGAAGCGTCTTCCACGATCAATTAATTTAAGGACGTAAGTTAAACAAAAGCAAATCATTGTCTTTCCTGCAGAGCTTCTCAGGGTCAAGACAGCTGTGAATCTCAAAGAGAAGTTACAATTTGCAGGCCTTTTTATCCTCCCGTCCCCCCAGCACTAACGTTTTGAGGACACTAGTGTTAGGGTGACTAACTCTCCCTGTTACTCCATGACCAAGGGTCTCCTGGACGTGGGAATCTCATTGCTGAAACCAGGAAAACCCCAGTGAAGTGGGAAAAATTGGCCAGTCTAGGGGGAGAAAGAAATTGGTCACCTGAGAGAGTGAGTGTTTCAGGGTAGAAAGAGAGGGCTGGGGAGAGAGGGACAGAACCTTGGGCCCATTGGCAGTCACGAGGGGGAGTGGGGGACGCAGGTCCACCAAAAGGGGGTGGTGGGAGGTGACGAGGGAGATTTTGTAAGCAGCTGATCTGGTGAGGCCAGGAGAAGGGTCCTCTGCTTGCTTAGGGGACAGCGCCATCTAGTGACCCCAGCAACAGTGTCCTGCGGCTCTTCTGCAGCTGGATCTTTACTATTTTCTCTATCCAGAAATGTTTGGGGGAGGGGTGCTGTGAAGAGACAAGAGGACCCCCAACACTTTCTGACCTGCATAGTTTTGAAAGCCCCAGGTATTCATGTGTCTACTGGAGACTTTGTGGCCTAGAGCCTAGAGTCCAGTGAAGTTGGCAGCAGCAAGGGCAGGTAGTAGTCTCCACACAGCCTTATAGGGACGCCCGGGACGTGCAACGGACCCAAGGAAGGCAGGTGGCTGCGACTGGAGCTGGTGACAGCCACACATCACCCTGCCCCGGTGCCTCCTGGCAAGGCTGCCTCTGCACTGGAGGCAGGAGGCCAGTCCAGGTTCTGGGCCTGGTCTGCCACTGCCAGGTACCTTGGGGCAAGCCAAGTCACAGCCTGGGCCTCCGTCTCTTCCCCTGTGAAATGGGGAGACTGCCTGGGCCAGCATCTCCCAAAGTGCTGAAGACACTTTTCATATTCACGTGTGTGTATTTGAAAAATATATGATTAGCCCGTGAAATCCATGATAAAATGAACACTGTTGTGCTATTGCTAAACTTATGTAAAAGAATCAATTTAAAGAAAAAAGACAGTGCGCAGATATGATGGAAATCGTGATGGTGGTCTGGGGGCAACTGCGTTTGGGAATCACTGCCCTGGCTTCTCTAGGCCAGCTTTGACAGACCGGGGCTAAGGTCCTTTCAGCCCAAGGCTTGCATTTCCCTCTGTCCCGGAAAGCCTGCTCGGGTCTTCAGGGACGAAGTGATTCTGCTCTGGGAGCATTTCTAATGGGTAGTAGAGTCACCGCTAGGCAAGCAGGGTGGGAGGGGAAGGGCGAAGCTGCTGTAGGGGCCCCTGTGTTTGAGAACTGGCTTGGCAGGCGTTCCCCTTCTCTTGCCATTCCTGGGAGCTGCCCTCCTGGTCTACGCCAGCAGCCTTCATCTGAGGGCCGGCACCCGGAACATGTCTCTGATATCTGCCTACCTGTGGAGTGGTCACTTTGTCACTCCTCTCGGGCAGCCTCAGCTCTTCTCCCCTCCCAACCCCCAAACCCCCTTTCCTGGGAAGGTATCAGAGGGGGGCCCAGTGCTCATGTGCAAACATCAGTCTTCCTGAGCCAATAGGGATGTGTAGGCTGGACCCCCTCACCTCCAGCAACATGTGTCATCCAGACTTTCCCTTTTTTCCACATAGATTTGAAAGTGACCTGAAGGCCATGACCGGTCAAGCTGTCAACTGGTACTGGAAGGCCATGTGGGCCATCGTGAGCCCGCTGCTGATCATCAGCCTCTTTATCTTCTACCTGAGCGACTACGTCCTCAAGGGCACCCTGCAGTACCAAGCCTGGGATGCCACCCAGGTAGCTGCTGTCTCTGCAGGGCTGGTGCTGGGCCCCTAGGTCACTCATGAGCATGGGCCTTTTGTTTTCTGAAACCAAGGAATTATTTCCATGGTGTGAGTGTTTGTCACAACATGGAAATATCACCGAGGTACTTAAAAATTACAGTCCAGGATAGCAGTTTTAAATGTGTGCTGCAGTGAGGAGAGCCCTCCCCTGGAAGCTGAGGAGGGCTCGCTGCAGAGGTGCTGGTTCCCGCCTCCTGGGCAGCACACCTCTCCTCAGCCATCAGTGTCTGGTGGCCACCGTATTGGACAGCACTGATCTAGAGCATTTCTATCATCACAGGAAGTTCCATGTAGGTGCCCTGAAAGGGGCCTCAAACAGGCACATTATTATTCTTGAGATTATTCTTTATGGGTAGCTCTAAATAATAGCTCTGCACACACTGGCTGAAGTAGGTGCTATTATTCCTGGTACATGGACAAGAAAGATGAGGGGAACTAGTTTACCGGCATGCTTGCCAACGAGCTGAGGGGGCAGGGTGGCCCAGGTGTAAGGGTTCCCAGCCCACATGCTCTCTTCCCACCAACTTCGGGGGCCTGAGGCCTGGGGCACTGCTCTCCAAAGGCTCTGCCTGGGAAGGGTCTCTCTGCTGACGCTCAGTTTCTCCCCCCAGGGCCAGCTGGTGACCAGGGATTACCCCGTGTACGCACTGGCCATCATTGGGCTGCTTGTGGCCACCTCCATCATGTGCATTCCCCTGGTGGCCCTGGGGGTTTTCATCATGCGATGCCTCAAGAGGGGTGGCACAGCCCTCGTAGGCTGAGCACAACGTCAGCCGCTCGCTGTTTCCCAGCTACATTTACAGGTAGAGCCTCCTGAACTGCTTTGAAAAATAGTTAAGCGAGAAGTACTCAGCCTGTCAACTTCCTGAGTCTCTAAAGAAGAATCAGGAAGGGGTGGAGGAAGAAGACTCCCCTGGGAGGAAACACACTCTTCATGAAGCCACCCTTTCTCCCCTCTGCCTGCCCTAGGAAGGTCGCAGGTCGAGACCACGGTGCTGCCTCATCATTGAGGGGGGGAGGCTGTTAAAGCCAGCCTTGAAGATAATTGCTGCCTTGATTCTAGGAAAGCCCTAGAATTAAGGCACATTGTGAGCTGAAATTTGACTATAACTTTTTTTAACATTTATTTGTATGTATTTGTGAGGTAGGTTGTGTTGTTTCAATACATGCATATACTGTACCTTGATTCACTTAAGACAGTGGAGCTTTGTACCCATTAATCCACCACTTCCCCTCCCCGCGTTCCCCAGCCCTTCCAGCCTGACTATAATTTTTATGGGACCAAATTTAAGCAATTTGGTCTTTTACTGAAGAGACACCAAAATATTAGAGGGCGATCGCTTTTGGATCAGTTTGAGGAGTTTGGAAGTGCCTGAGACTGCATATTTGAATGTCATTGGTGTGAAATTAATTTTTTTCTTTTAGTCATAGTGCATGTGCAATTTGTGTGTTCCCTTTTCACTCTTTAAATGCTAATAGGATTGACTGGTCATAAAAAAAAGACCTTTGCTTTGGAACCCCAGAGGGGGTCACCTTTCTCTAATCTAAGGTCATTCACAGTGGGTCCAGGACCAGCCCTCTCTACAAAAATTGCCCCAACCACAGTGAGCAACCCAAAACTACGTGAGTCTGTGCAAACACCCCTGCCTGTGGTGTCTTAGTATATTGGGAAAGGCACTGGAAGTGAATCTAACTTTCTCATAGACTTAATGTTATATTTGGATATCATGGCCAGCTCTATAAAGGTCACAAACATCATTAACAATCAATTTTAAATTACTTATCTATACATAGGAAAGTTTTCTAAAATGTATATAATTCAGAGCATCTTGTAACTGAAGACACACCATACTTATGAGATAGCATTAGTCAACATGCGAATTTGTCTTTTTTTTTTTTATTGCGGTAAAGTAGGTCGAGGTTACCCCTAAAGTGAGAGGGTCCCTTCCTGCTTTAACATCTTGTGCTTCATTGAGATCATGGAATTCAGGAAAGTTTCTTTGGGTGTATTTGTATAGACATCTTTGAAGACACAAACATTCACTTGGGACATCATCCAGAGATGTCATTTTTTAAAAAAACTTCTTTTTCATCTGTAAATTGCTCTATAGCAAAAAATGGTCATTAGAAAAGTCTTCTGCTGGGCTGAGCCCGTGGCACACTCGGGAGAGTGCAGCGCTGGGAGAGCAGCAGCGCTCCCACCATGGGTTCGGATCCTATATAGGGATGACCGGTGCACTCACAGCGCTCACTGGCTGAGCGCGGTGCGGCCGGTCTCAAAAAGGACAAAAAAAAAAAAAAAAAAGAAAGAGAAGTCTTCTGCTGTCTTGAGTTGCCATCTTATCAATACTTCCAGCTTCACCTGATGTCCAGTTATAAAAAGATCACTTACCTTTCAAATGCATAAACTAGCATTTATTTATTCTAAATATTTAGTGCTCTGATTTCTCATCAGATTTTTTAGTGTTGAAAAACCTCAGATAAAAAAGCTTAAAGAGTAAGCACATTCGATGGCAAACACACAGCAGAGTCTGTTCCTGAATCCTTAAGGATCTGTCCCCTCCTTTCAACCCCCACACGTGGTCACTGTCTTACAACATGGGGCCTTCCCCTCCTGGGGCCAGTCAATCCAGTGCTTAAGTCCTGAATACCAGGTATCCTCAGCAGTGAAAAAAAATCAGTGTTATCCTAGCTTGTTCACAGTTACTCTATTTCCCCACCTCAATGCTCACTGCAACCACCTGGGAGCATTTCAAACTCCAGATGCCCCAGCCATGCCCTCAGGGGGGTAAGACCTGGGCCTCAGTTGTTTTTAAAACTTTCTAGGTGACTCCTATGTGCAGCCAAATCTGAGAACCAGGCCCCATTTAAGAAAGAAGGAAAACGGGTGGTACATTAGGAATATTTACACCAAAAATTATTTTTGAGCATTTCCAATTATATGGAAAAGTTACTTGGATGGAATAACATTTGCTCGTGGAAATCAGAAAGATGAAGTACCGCTGTTAATAGAACGATGGGCTCCAGATGAAAACGTCTCAAATCTGAGTTCAGTTTTATTCTGGTTCCTGTGAACTTCATGAAAAGTAGAACAACATTCCTCAGTAATCCGCTTGAGCCAGTAATAAATCCTATCTCAAAAAGATTATTTGCTATTTCTTAGGTACTGCATAAAAGTGGTCATTCTGACACTTATCCACTCACGCGCCGATAAGCTAAGAGAAAAGGGGACATTTTATCCCTGTACACTTAACTGTACATTATAACCAGATCATGAACTCTGGAAAGCTTTCTATTTATACTGGAAACATAATGACCCTTAGCTCCAAGAAATCAAGGAGGAAAGTATTTGGTTATTTTAGCAATTGTTATCATAAATAAAACCCTAAGCAAGTTTATGTATAGTTTTTTTGCTTTTTTTTTGTTGTTGTTACAGTTTAAGACCTCTCGTGACACAAGATGGCCCCTCATGTAAACACAAAAGCTAATTTTGAAAAGGTGGAAGATGAAGGGAAGAATCATCCAGTCTGTTTTTTCTATCACCTTTTCCCGCGTTTCCCTCCTCACATAACCAGTGAAGCTGCAGCAATGCAGCGGATAAAGTCTACCACGAAGAGATGAGGGTTAGTTTCCATAAGGAAAATTAGGAAAAAATATTTCTAATTTGCTGGGTTTAAAACAGAATATGAGCTCTTCGGAATTGCTGCAGAGTCTTCCCTACCCTTTTGAGATTGTCCTGGTTAGTCTGCATCCCTCAGCATCTCTCTGGCCAGGACCATGCGAAACCACAATAGGTTTGAATGTGACCTCAGACGCTCTCCTGAGGGGAAAGTGTGAACTATTGTATTTGATTTTTGTATGAGTTACTTTACATGGAAAAAATAACTTATGGCTGTTCCCACTTGATAGAAAAGCTGGGGCACAGAATTAACTAACCCATGTTTTGTAAGCATCTCTCTGGCCAGGACCATGCGAAACCACAATAGGTTTGAATGTGACCTCAGACGCTCTCCTGAGGGGAAAGTGTGAACTACTGTATTTGATTTTTGTATGAGTTACTTTACATGGAAAAAATAATTTATGGCTGTTCCCACTTGATAGAAAAGCTGGGGCACAGAATTAACTAACCCATGTTTTGTACCGTACATCATTCAAGGGAAGAAAATAAATAAGAGATTTAGACATCCATCTGCAAGGCAAAAAGTGCATCTACAAATAGAAAATCCTTAACCAGAATTTCTTGACCAGTCTCTCCCATGTGATTCACTTTTGACTATTGCCCACACACCTGCAGAGTACAGGCCTTTTTTGAGATTACCCAACTGGTATATTACAAAGCAGTCTTTGGGTACACTCGGGACAGTGGTGAACAGGATAGACACACTCTGGCCTTTACAGCACTTACATTCTGGAAAAGAAGAGACAGTGAGAGACAGAATAAATGAAGTGATTACAGGCTGTGATCATTTCTAAGAAGGAAATAAATGAGCCAATGTTACAGTGTTAGAGGGACAGTACTTTAATCAAGTGGTCAAGGAGGAGCTTCATGAACTGAAATTTGGAGAAGAATGAACTAGTCATTGATATTCTTAGAAGGTCCATCCAGGAAGAGGTGACAGCAAGTGCAAAGGCCCTGAGGCAGGAAGAGCAGAAAGGAGGCCTGTGGTTGGAAGGATGAGGAAAGTGATGGGAGGTGAGCTTGGAGGAGTGGGCAGGGGCCAGATCACCTCAGGCCATGGCAAGGAGCTTGGATTTTCTTTGAAGAGCAACAGAATGCCACTGAGAGTTCAATGTGAGGGCTGGCATGACCTGATTTATATTTGAAAGATCACTGTTGCTGTGGAGGATAGATTGGAGAAGGTACTGTAGTAAGCCCATGGAAGATGATGGCAGCATGGACTTGGAAATGAGTCAGAGAAAAACAGGCAGGTTTGAGTTGTATTTTGGAGGGAGAGTTGCCAACTTGTTGATGGGTTAAATGCATGATTGAGGGAAAGAGAAGGATGAAATGGTTGACCTACTGGGTGGATGTTGGTGGCATTTTCTGATATGGGGAAAAGGGGGAATGGAACTAGTCTTCAGAATACAAATCAAAAGCTGTTTGACCATGTTAAGTTTGAGATGCCTGTGAATTGGGTAGAAATATCCAATAGTCTGTTGAACAAAAGAATCTGGAGCTTTGGGAAAGGGCTGGGCTAGAGGTATATATTTGTTAGTTACCAACACAGAGATGTTATTTAAAGCCACAGGTCTAAATGAGATCATCCATGGTGAGAGTGTACGTGGAAAAAAGAAGAGGGCCCAAGACCGAGGCCTACAAAAACTCCAACATGTTTTCAGACGCAGCCACAGATTCTTTTCTATCAACCCCCACTCCCTCATTGAGAAATAGGGTCTGGGTCCCCTCCCATTGAATCTGGGTGGGCTTGACTGCTTTAACCAGAAGAATATGACAGAAGGGACACCATTTGGCATCCAAGGCTAGACCATAAGAAGCCATGCAGCTTCCACCTGGTTTGCTGAAACATTCCCTTGAGGAGCCCTGTGCCGCCAAGTATGACATCCCACTATCCAAGGATGCCATGCTGCAGAGGCCATGCACAAGTGCTCCAGCTCAAAGGACCAGCTGAGTCCACCTTCCCACTGTCCTTGCTAAGGCAGATCAGCTTGGGACACACAGACCAGTCCATCTGTCAGCTGAACACCACTGACTGATCTCCATCAGTGCCATTCGGAACAGAAAAATCATCCAGCTGCGCTATGCCTGAATTCCTGACTCACAACATCGTGAGATTCTTTCCAGAAACAGATAACTAGAACAGGGATGAAGAAGACAGGGAAGATCAAAACAAGGAGTGGAGCAATAAATAAAGCTGGACAAACCCAGGAGAATGTGTGGTCCCAGAAGCTCAGAGAGAACATCTTAAATTCTCTTAAACATGACTTACTACCTGTACTTTCTACTTTTCCAAATGTCAGAGCCTATATTTAAAACTAACTCTAACAGGAGCTTAATTTAGGACCTAAAATGTAATATGTATTTTAATGGATATTTTAGCTTTGTACAGTTAGAATAATAAAGGGGCAATAAGCACACATCACTGAAAATGGTGAATGGTGGAAGATAAACATCTGGACCTTTGGCTAAAACAAAAACAAATTCATGCTCAGAAAAATCTATAAAGGGGAGGATTAACAACAAACAGGTCATCTAACTTATTCACCTGGGACCAGGGCAGTCATTGTAATAATTAAATGTGTCACAGCTCCTTAGTAATTGGTCACCCCAATGAAATTACATTCATGGGGCTTCTGCACACAGATGTCTAGCACAGAGGAACAAGGCCAGAGACAGGGAAAGATAAGAGCTGGAAATCAAGGAAGACTCCCCTCCTGTAGACCTACCGAGGTGTCACGGGATGTGTGTGCGTGTGTGCATGGATCTTGGGGAAATGCCATATGGATGAGAATCAAACAACTTATATAGTTAAGATACCATCAGTTTCAACATTCAGCTGTGGTTCAAATACATCAGAGCCCATGTTCTTCAACTCTGAAGCCAGAGTACTCATCCCCATGTGAGCCTTGCCCAAAATGAATTCCACCGAAGACTGGAACGATGAGATGCCCTATGAACAAAAGATCCCACAGGCTAAAAAGTTTGGGTACTGCTGCACAGCAAATACCTGCTTCTAGGAGAGTCAGGTTTCAAACCTCTGACAAGTCCTACAGTTTAAACAACTCTTTAACCTTTGTTTAACCCAGTGTTTCCAAACAGTTCTCACCACAGATCCCTGTTTTCAAAAAACAACTATGAATATAGAGGGAAATTCATATTACTCCAAAACACACACTCAGGAAAATGCATTACCTCAAGCTCTCTGCCTAACAGACTGAGGAGCTGGAGAGCCCAGAGCTCATGGCAGGACCAGGGCCATCCTGCAAGATGTGGCCGCATGAGGAATAGTTCTCAGCAGTAAAAACACACATGCCAGTGGAACAGAACAGAAGGCCCCCAAATACCCACAAGTAGAGGGGCACATGAGAGGTGACAGTGCTAGCACTCCAGATTAGGAGAGAAGGGATTCAACAACATTCTCAGCAACCAGCTAGCCCTCTGGGGAAAAGAACACTGGGGTCTATGCCAGATTACATCACACATGGCCCCTCTCTCGGGAAGGAGACCATTCTCTGCCTCAATAACTTCAGGGTTTGCCACGTGACTGCTTTTATTTTTTTTTCCTTTTCGTCTTTTTTCGTGACCGGTAACAGGATCGCAACCCTCGGTGTCGCGCCCGCACCACGCTCAACCAGTGAGCGGACCGGTCTCTATATGGGATCCAAACCCTCGGCGGGAGCGCCCGCACTCTACGAGTGCGCCACCGGGCTGGCCCGCCACGTGACTGCTTTGACGATGAGATGTGAGCAGAGAGACTGTGTCACTCTCAAGCAGAAGCTTCTCCCTTTTCCTTCTGCCAGGACAACTGGTAATGTTCCAAAGAGAAGCTGTTCCATCACTCTGGGTCCCAGAATGCTGATATGGAGCAGAGCTGTATCCAACCCTTCAAGGATACACAGAATGAGTAAAAAATAAACGTTTCTTTTCCAGGACAACTGGTAATGTTCCAAAGAGAAGCTGTTCCATCACTCTGGGTCCCAGAATGTTGATATAGAGCAGAGCTGTATCCAACCCTTCAAGGATACACAGAATGAGTAAAAAATAAACGTTTCTTTTTAAAACCGTTGAGATTTGAGGTTCATCTGATAGCATAGCTTAATCTGGACTATCTTAATTGATACAGGCCCTTTCCTTACTCCACAGCCCAAAGTCAATCATGGATGGAATAAACACCTAAAAGTGGAAAAGCAAAACTCCCTGAAAAGGTATGCCTTAGAGTTGAGCAAAATGGTCTTACAGTCACAAAATGTGCTAGAAAAACACTGGTAGCACACAGGTAATGATATTCAACTCTGTACCCCGCAGATATGTACAATCAACTATGTGTCAATGAAAATAAATAAATGAATGAATAAATAAATAAAAGGAAGCCCTTTTCAGTTACCTCTTCCCAAATGTAAACTGGATAGACTAGGTAGAAAAAGTTAATGGAGCAATAATAAAAAAAGGTAAAAGTACAGAACACAGTTAAATTTGAGTTTCAGATAAACAAATAATTTTTAATATTACTGATGTCCCATGTAGTGTTTAGGATATACTTATACTACCAACATTACCTGCTATTTACCTGAAATTCAGATTTAGGGGGCATCCAGTATTTTATGTGCAACCCTACCCAAGGGATGAAAATGAGAAGAGATCTCTAGAGCGTTACTAAACAAACAAAAACACTGGTAAATTCAACACCATTGAAATTACATACTTCTTTCACCAGAAATCACAAGAAAATGAAAAGATAAGCTACAAACAGGGAGAAGATATTTGTAGTACAGATGATCAACAAATATTCTCCAGAATATAAAGAATTTTAACAAATCAATAAGGACAATCTAACAGAAACTCACAAAAAACCTCAACAGGCACAGAACAGGAAACACAGATGACCAAAACCAAAACGAAACTATAAAAAGATGCTCAATGTCATTAGTGATCAGACAAATGCCAGAATGAGGTAACATTTTATATCTACTGGACTAAAAAGTTAGGAAGTCTGATAAGGCCAAGCGTTGGTGGTAATGTGGAACTGGTTGAAATATAAACGGCACAACTAATTGTGAAAATAATGTCATGTTATCTTGCATATTTCAGGCTCATAATTCTACCACTGGGCATACACCATTGAAAAACACTTTCCCGTGTAAGCTGGGAGACATATACAATGCTCACAGCAGTACTGAGAGCAAGAGCAAACAGCCAGAAATCACCAAAATATACATTAACATGAGACAGGAAAAAAAATGAATTGTGATATAGTCATCAATAAATCCAAATGAATACATATATTGTATTGTATAATTCAGTGTAAACAACAGTCAACAGGAATGGACTACAGCTATAATCATTAACACGGATGAATCTTAGAAACAACACTGAGTTCAAAGGCAAGCTATAGGATGCATATAGAATGACACCATTTTTATAAACTTCAGAAACAAGCAAAACTAAACACTTACCTAGGGATACTATGTACTAAACTACGAAGAAATGCGAGGAAATGTGGGGGGAAAGTAAAGCTAGTGGTAACCTCTCTGGGAAGATGTATAGATGGCACTGGGCAGGAGAACATGGGCTCCCAGATGCAGTTTCCATTCTCCCTGACTGTGCTACAGGTGCCCAAAAGCATAAGGAAAGAAAAAGTAAAGCATTAGGTTGAGCTGGAGTATTGAACTCCTGTAAGCAAGGCACCTTTACCAGCACTTCCTCCAAACAAGGGAAGGTAGCCAGGAATTAAGGATAACAGCAGCATGAGCTATGCCTTGGGTCAGGGGAACTCAAGTAGCTGCGCTGGATTGGGAGTTCACAGCATACCTGCTGTGTCTTTGTGCCCCTTCTCTCCCTCTTCCTTCCTCTCTCTTTTTGCTAATTTGCTATGCCGCATTAGATAACCAGAAACAAGAACACCTTGGTCCTAGCATAAACCCCACCTCCTCCAGGAACCCACATGATTCCTTCCAGCACTAGCTCTGTACCTCCCCTTTGTATTCTTCTCTCTTTACCCACTGAGGTAGGCAGACTTCTAAGATAGCCCCCAAAGATCCCCACCTCCTGGTAATTCATGCTCTTGTGTAATCCCCTCCTCTTGAAGGAGCTGGATCTAGCAACTTCTTCACCTGCACCGAAAATGATAAAAGTGATGGGATAATACTCCTTAGATTAGGTTATAAAAAACTGACTTCCTTCTGTTCAGCACTCTCTCTTGCTAGATTTCATGAACCAAGCTACCATGCTAGAGAGACTCGCATGGCAAATAACTGAGGGTACCAACAGCCAGCAAGGAGGATCAGTCCAACAGCACCTGAGGAACTGAATCCTGCCAACAACCACAACGATCTTGAAAGTGAATCCTGCCCCAGGTGAACTGTGATCACGGCCTTGTGGGAGACCCTGAAGCAGAGGACAGAACCAAACCATGTCCCCATGACACACAGGAAGTGTGAGATAAAAAATAGGAATACATAAATTGTTTTAAGCCACTAAATTATGAGGTAATATGCTACACAGTGATAGATAACTAATACACTAAGACCATTCACAGGTGATACATCTTCTCTCACATCCCCTGCAGTCCCTGGTTGGTAGCACAGTGGACACCTAATTAATTTTCAAATTAACTACCAAGTTTTACTGAAATTATTTCACTAAAAAAGAAACTGGAAAAGGGAATTAAGAAAAATAATGTTTTAAAGATTTACCATAATTTGTCCTGGATAACTATATATCCTGGAAGCAATTTCCAAAGAATTTTATCTCACTTCCCATGAGTGAAGACCTCTTGGGCTCCAAGTTGTTTATACCAGTATTTGCCACATGCTCACTGACACCTTCCTATGGTCAGAAGACAACATTTCCTAATAAGCAATATTTTCCAATTTATCAGTTGAGAACTATATCATTTTGAAAAACAAATTACAATTTGCAGGTGGGGGGATGCCTTTTTATGGACATTATATTTTACTAAATATTTTCCAGGTTTTATCTATAACTAAATCTTAAGTGATCATAACTGAAAAGTAAGATTTCAGAAACTACTGATTTTCTTGCTTACTCACATTGTCTAATTTCTCTATAATGACCATACATTGCTTTGCATGATTTTTAAAATTCTAAGATAAAAAAATAAAACCATCACTCTCGAGGTAAAGTACAGGAACACCACCAACAGTAGTTAGAAAAGAATATGACATTTTATTTTCACTTATGGATGTACAGTACATGAATTCAGAAATAAAATCATTGCAGGGTTCTGAAACATTGATACCTTAAGATCTAGTCCATTCCCTGCAAAGCAGCCACATTAACACACACCAATATTAGTCCATTCCCTGCAAAGCAGCCACATTAACATCTCAGATTTGGTCTTTGTTGTAGCTGTTGACATAAGTTCTTAATGATGTGAAATGCCCAGTAGCAACTGAATACTATATTACAGTAGACATAAACCAAGTTTCAATATTCTATCTTTGGAACAAATTTTGCTTATTTACATGTTAAGAATAGGTGGCTCTATTTACTTACCCTATTGTGAGTTTTAATGACTGATTTTAAGCTACAGAGGGTTTTTCCGCTATTATTTCCTTTAGAGTTTCTAAAAGCAACAACTCTTATTGTTTATAAAACATAATGTTGAAAAAAAGGTAATGTTGAAATAAAGGCGCTTTTGGAAATATTTAAGAACAACATAAGGTATTACTACTATTGGGAAAAAAACTACATATTTTCAAGCACAACACTGAAATCTTGTAACAGTGTTTAATTGAATTGTTTTAAAATAGTGGCAATTATACTACCTTACATTCTGTCCTAATATTTAAACTTCATAATTACAATTTGCATATATGATCTGTACAATCAGAATTATGCACAGCTTCTGAAGCATATATTTCAGGTTTGTTTTTGCACATAAATTAAAATTTAAGTTGGTCCTTGATCTGGAGAACTATAATTACCTGGAAGCACTAAATTTTAGACACATTTATTGATAGCCAACAAAATACAATCAGAATTATGCACAGCTTCTGAAGCATATATTTCAGGTTTGTTTTTGCACATAAATTAAAATTTAAGTTGGTCCTTGATTTGGAGAACTATAATTACCTGGAAGCACTAAATTTTAGACACATTTATTGATAGCCAACAAAAACCTTGACAGAATTAAAAGCATCAATAGTACCATGCATGGAAAAGCAGCTGTTTCCCCCGAGTTTGATATCAAATCTAGCACAAGACCCTCTCAGAGGCCTACATGTCTTGATGAGTGAGTCCCAAAGAAACCAAAATGTACAGGAGGAAGTAGCTGACCAGCCAAGGGTATTTTCCACACTGAGGCAATCCTTAAAAATAGAGGCGGCTTTGGACCTTTAGCAGAAGAGATAAACTTTACATTCTTTGATTCCATTTACACCTTTTAAAAAAGATAATAAAGTATATCTGAACCCTGTCATCATACTTAAACTGCTGGTACACAGCAGCAGTTCAAGCTGACTGAAGTCATGAGACAGACAGTCCACGGAAACTTCAAAGAACCCCAGACCCCGTTCTCCTCTTCCCTACTGTGAAGCCACAGACTATCTCGTGAAACTACTTGACGTCTGTAAGAGACTTACATTTTATGAACATAGTAGAGGTTAGCATATCATTAAACTTTTAAGAAAAGTCCAAAGATGTATGAAAAACTATGCTTGCTAACAGTGCTTCTACAATGACAATAATGAAAATGAGCTAGAAAAATAATTTTACTGTTTTTTAAATAATGAAAGAAGCTAGATTTTTAAAATATATTACTTATTTTGCAACAGCTGATTAAATTGACAATGAATAAATTCCTTCCATCCTGTGAGCTGAATTCAGGTTATATTTTAATTATAGAATAGCTTCAAATTATAAATATAACTGTCCCAATAGTGAAGAGATCATCAAGGCAGTAACATCAGATCAATTCTAAGTCATCATCACACAAAGAGCACAAGATGTGCTTTCAGATAAAGTCTTTAAAAAGACCACGGGGCTGACGTGGAAAGCAGGTCAGTAAAGACTCCAGTTCTGCATAATGGAATCTTCCAAGCCAAGCCGCTTTCCACAAACACAAATTCAGTCTATCTTTTCTTTCTGGACCAATCTGGGAGCATCAACAAAATCTTTGCCATTGTAAAGAATAATAAAAAACGTTCCGATGCTTGCAACTCCCCAGAAGAGCACATAGGCCAGTGTTTCTGTCCAAGTATCACCTGTTGATATTAAAAAACAAAAAGTCGATACATAAAAATCATTTGTTGATACCAGATCCAGCTTTCAGCTGTTTAGCACATCTTGACAACATTAAAGTATACTAGCACACCCACAGGAAAAGTATAAGCACTGCTTAAGGTTTAAACCAGTGGTTCTCAAACTCTGGCTAGCACTAGAATCCTCTTCTGGGCTCAATAAAGCAATTGCTGGGCCCCAAGAATCTGCATTTCTAACAAGTTCCCAGATGATGCTGATGCTATTGAACCAGAGGCTATACTTTGAGAACCACTGGACTAAACTATTTCATATTATATTATGCAAATAATAATTTTAAAATTATATATTTAAATATTATAAAAAACTACTACTAACAGTTTCACAGTTTTATAACAGTTCAGAGCTACTATCAAAATACCTACACAAAAAATAAATTTTACAAAATATACATGCTTCAGAACAGTTATGTATTAAAGTCAAGTATATAAAACAAAACTTAGTGACATATTCTAATAACATATTTAGCACAACTCTGTTGATATGCATTTTTCAGTCTGGACTTCAGCAAGCCAGCAGGCAAAATCTGCTTTGTTTTATTGCTTGAATAGATGAACTTAGTGTCACTTCTCTTCTGCAATAGTACTAGCCTCATTTGCAGATGGAGAACAGGTGCAGAGGTCAGTACCCAGTAAAGAAAGCACACCAGGGAAAGAAAACCAGAGTCTAGACTCTTTCCTAACAAATTATGTCACAGATCATGCTGAATTTGCTTTCTATTCTCTTAAAAACCACAGCTGGGGCTCAAAATCAGATATTACCATACCCAAACATCACAAAGTTCATTATTTTACAACAATCAACTGACATGAGATGTTACTATCCACAGCATCCAATCTCTTTTTACTCAAAAATATACCCAAGTTTGTAAAAAATGCTCATTTTCACTGCACTGAGTTTTAAAATTCTTCTTGGACAATAGAAGAAAGGCAGTTCCTTGTAAACCCACTCTGTTGAACACTCCTCAAAGGAATCGTCCTTTTATTCAGGCTGAGCTCTTGGTCTTGACTTTCCCATCCCCTTAGAAGTTCTTTAGGTAAATGTGGGTATAGTCAAAACAAAACAACAGAACTAACTAATTTAACGTTGGAGTGGCTCCCAGAAAATGGCATCCACTAGGAGATATTTTAAAGAAAGAAGTCAGAGACCCAGGGAGTGAACAACACCAGTTTCGGGTCTGAGGAACCATGCTGAAAAATCAGCACAGGCTGACTGGTTCTGTCCTCTTCCTTCCTGCATGCAGGACCCGTGGTTACACCACAGGCAATTCCTGTGCCTTCAATTTGTACTCTGAGCTAAGAATGGTTTTAACATTTTTAAAAGGGTGTTAAAACAAAAACAAAAAATGTGCAGAAGAGATCACAATGCAATCCGTAAAGAGAAAAATATTTATTATCTGGCTCCTTATAGAAAAAATTTGCTAACTATAATAAATAGGGTGCCTGTTCTTCAAAGGTACAACACAATCAAGTCATAGACTCAAATCCCCAAAGCGAAGGACATTCCTTAATGGAGACTGTACTCTTCTCACTTTACCTTAAATGCCTATTAACTTAGTAACATAGGGAAAATATGAAGAGAAAAAAGAAAACCAGTAAAGACCTTGTCAGCTCAGGTTTTCAAGCAATTTTACTTTCAATCTATTAAAATTTAATGACAGGTAATGTCTTAATTCACTAATAACATTCATTTGTTCAACAATAAGTGGCTGGTTAAATAAACTATATATCCATGAATGGGACACTTTGCAGCCACTAAAAATGAAGAACATGGAACAATATTCATACTAGTCAGTGGAAAAAGATTACAAAAATGCATATCTCATTTTTGAAAAATAATCACATACACAAAGATTAAAACATCAAAATGTTAAGAGTGGTTAGCAGAATGATAAATAACATTTTCTTCTTTTTTGAAAATGTATTTTTCTATAATTACTATGTATTATTTTGGTAATAAGAAAAAAATGTTTTCAATATCTTAAGTACAAAAAGTAACCACCACTACCAACAACAATCAAACTACTAGGTCTATATTTTCTTCCTTTCACATCTAAGAACTAATCTCATCCATGCCATTTTACTCATTAAATTTAATAGGGAAACATCAAGTACTGAAATGGACTTAAAAACTCAAGAAGTTGTGCAAGAAAGTTCAATATTCAAAGAAATTAGTGTAAGAATGTAAAATAAGAGCAGACTTACCAGCCATAAGCAAACAGATAATGCACATAGAAAAGGCAACAACCATGATGATAGGTAACTGGAAAAGATAATGGAAAGAGACACCATCGTTTAAGAATGTTAAATCAGCGGCTACAAAATCAGCTGAGTATGCTTTGCTTGGAAAAAGAATAAAACTCTCCTGCAAGCTATACACAATATCTTTCTTTCAACAAAACACCATTACTTAGGGGTTCAATCACTTTGCCCAAGTCTTTAGACTGGTTAAGTTATAAGATCTGAGAAAGCATGACTTTGCTTCAAACCAAGGAGTGCAAAGTGGAGGGAGGTTGTCCAGATGAGAACCCAGGACACTAGGCCTCCTTTCCATTCCAGGGCACACTGCCCCCTAGAATGAGACTTCAGAGAGGCTACTGTAAAGTCTGGTGAACAGAGGAGTAAAAGAGGAGAGAAGTGACAAAAACATACTTTGCCTTCCATGTCACAAGTTTGTCTCCAGCAATTCCCTGAACATAAGAGCTAAGTCTTCCTAATATGACATATCTTCCACATTCCCTTGGCTTGTATGTTCTCAAAATGGATGCGCGAGAGTGTGAGGAAAAAAACCAAATGCCTCCAAAGTTATTTTACTTCTTGCCCTGATCTTTCTGGGGGAAACTTAAGTATTTATATTTCATTTAGAGCAACATATGTTTTAAATCCAGGGGGTCTGGCACCATCTACATCTTCAGACACAATGCTTTAAACAACTTAAACAACATAAAGGTTTCTTACAGCCAGGAATTTCCAATCCCTTGGAACACTTAAAGGACTATGAGATTCTAATTCATCCACTGAATAGTTTCCAAGAAATAAGTCTATGGAATCCTAGAATATAAAGAAGGAAATTAATAATTCCCCAAACTCAGTGTGATCACATTATTGAGAAACAATGCAAAGATACAACCACCTAATAACTAAAAAAGCATCAAATACAAACTTACCTGTCTAAATCCATCAGAGAAGTTGTTCTTGTAATATGCCCCAAACTCAGTGTGATCACATTACTGAGAAACAATGCAAAGATACAACCACCTAATAACCAAAAAAGCATCAAATACAAACTTACCTGTCTAAATCCATCAGAGAAGTTGTTCTTGTAATATCGTATCAGTGAGTTCCAGCCATCCATTATAAGTCCCAACTGAGTTCTCTTCCCAGTTCTGAGTAAAAGAGGTTAAGTCTTAAGTTATAGACTTGCATACTAAATTCTCACAGTTTTATGGCCAATAAGTATATGATATGGAAGTAGGTGAGTTACAAAGATTTTTAAAATCGTCCCTGAACATATAGAGACACTTCACTAGAAATCAGCAGGTCCAAGAAATATGTATCCTCTTTCTAAAATATTACCAAAGTAGGAACAAAGGAAAAACACTCAGTTCCAGTTGCAAAGACAAGAAATATGAAGAGAAACACAGTTTGGGTTAAGTGGTATGAAACAGCAAAGAGACTAGAAATCTTATTTTGCTTCCAGGGAATCCATATAGCAGAATAAGACCCAACTGCATTTGTAACAAATTCAAAATGTTCTAACCCCTCATTACCCAGTGTGGTCCCTGAAAGAAGCATCAGCATCACCTCGGTGCTTTTCAGAAGTACAGATCTCAGGCCCTGCCCCAGACCTGCTGAATCAGACTAGTAGTTCAGGTGCACCATAAGGTTTGAGCAGACTGCAGAGTGTGTTCCCAACCCTCCTTGCGTATCAGAATCCCTGACCGAGGCTAAGAACCCACCAGCGCCTGGGCCTCATCTCTTAGTAATCCTGACTTGATGGGTCCCAAGTGAGGCCCAGGCACTGGTGTTTCGCTGCTGTTGTTGCTGTTGTCTGAAAGCTGCCCAGGTGATTCTAAAAAGCACCAGGACTGTGAACCACTGATGCAGGATGCTATTTTAAAAGTGTGGCTTACCTGGTAAAGTCAGTCTTCAAGGCACCAGTTCCCGCATACTGTTTGGCACAAGCATTTGCGTTGTCAGCCCAGGCTGTGAAAAAAGTAAAAAAAACCATCTGATAATGATTAAAATGACAACCAAAGTTCTAAATCCAAACTATTAATTTATTTCAAAAATTGAGCAACTTTGCCTCTATTAAAGAAATTACCTACCATTTTTGTAAATCTTCTCAAATTTATCTTGTTCTTCAAGCTTTTGTCCCACATGTAAAACTCCTAGTCTCTGGAATAAGAACCACACCCATATTTATGTGTAATAGATTTCAGCAGACATGATTTAAGATAAAGCAGACAGTCCCCAAATCATACCACATGGTTCCTGGCTGATAGATGCAGGCCAGAAATGTGTCCAATGTACACAGAGGGTCCTAGCTCACCATAGCCTTCTCCCACCCAGGGCAGACTACAAAGCCTTTCCTGGGGGCTCCTTTGACCTGCAGCTCCCCCATTCCCTTGAGCCCCACCACCACAAAGATAGTGGCAGGACTATACTCAGGGAGAGGGGCAGGAGGGAGAGTGAAAGTTGCTGCAGGATTCCAGCCGCTACTTCCCTCCTTCCTTCCAACCCCAGCCTTCCACTGCCTTGTCCCCTTCTGCCCTCCTCACAATTCACCATCCCCAGACTTCCTCACCCAGGTCACCCCAATATTACTCTCTATTGAGAATCTGATGAACACTACATGTCTACCTTCCCACAAACTACACGCACATACAGCCCTTTGCATATAATCTCAGGGGGAATGCTAGGCCCCCTGAATCCCCTCTACCTTCAGGGTTCACTGACCACAGATTAGGGACCCCTGCCTTGGCCTTTGTCTCAGACTATCAACTCTCTCAGAATCACTATCTTCACTGCTCATAGCAGATGACACACCACTACTCTTCCTCAGAATGGGTCATTCCCACCCTTGAACACAGCACAAGAGCCACCTTCAATATCGTTAGCTGGGTAAAAACTAGTCTCCCCTTCAGGGTTCACTGACCACAGATTAGGGACCCCTGCCTTGGCCTTTGTCTCAGACTATCAACTCTCTCAGAATCACTATCTTCACTGCTCATAGCAGATGACACACCACTACTCTTCCTCAGAATGGGTCATTCCCACCCTTGAACACAGCACAGGAGCCACCTTCAATATCGTTAGCTGGGTAAAAACTCTGCCCTCACTGGAGGGGGAAAGGCACAATTAGGAGTCCCCATACTAGCCGGCAATTCTGCTAGAGAGGTTCCTGCCCAAAGACTCTCTGAAGTTTGGTTAGGTTTCATAATACTATATGTAGCAGGTAAAATAATTAAATACAGATTACAGACCTAGGTAAATAGGTTTCTCATCATCCATGGAACCAAACCATTCCTAATAATGTTTCCACTGAAAAATACACTCTGAAATATATCCAATAGCCTGACAAGGACATAGTATAATACAAACTAGAGCCTGCTCAAACAGAGAAATCACTCTTTTGGCATATGTTACATATCCAAGAGGAAGTCATTCTAAATGAGGTATCTTACCTCCATTATTTCCACCTGGATATCATAAAATTGTCAGAAATAAAGGTGAATGCTTACTAATTGTCTAGGTAGGAAACCATTTGGGATACATTTTGTTTGCCCCTTCACAACATATGCCAGTGTGATTTAGAAATCAGGGCTCTACATATTTTTAATTCCAAATATAAACAGAAAATATTTACATCTATTTTTCTTATTAGCACAATCATAATGATAAAGCAAAGCTATATTAGAAACTTTACCTGAGAGTTAATATCCCTTGCCAGTAATAAAAGAGATGCAAATGAAAACAACCTTGAGGTACTATTTTGTACTATTAAAACAGAAAACAAAACAAAACAAAACCCATTTCAAATAAAAAAATCTAATGCTAGCATAGCAAGAGTTCAATGAAATGGATTCACTTACTCATTGCTGGTGTGAGTGTAAATTGGTATGACCCTTGTGGAAAGTAATATATTTATTCTACTTAACCCGGGTTTTCTTTTTCTTTTTCTTTTTCTTTTTTTTTTTTTGTCCTTTTTGTGACCGGCTGCACCACGCTCAGCCAGTGAGCGCGCCGGCCATCCCTATATAGGATCCGAACCCACCGCGGGAGCGCTGCTGCGCTGCCAGCGCTGCACTCTCCCGAGTGTACCACGGGCTCGGCCCTGGGTTTTCTTTTTCTAGGAATTAGCCCAGAGGAAATATTCAGGTTGATAATAATATATACATAGTCTCTACAGATTTATTTATAAGCCAAAAAGGTAGCAACCTAAATGGCTAATTATAGTACAACAATACAACTGTTAAAAACTATAATTACATAAATGCTAAAGGAAAATGGCAAAATTAAAAATTGTGTATACACATACTGGCAATAGTTACGGAAAATGTGCACATCCACGTGTCAAGACACAAAAATAAAGAGTTGGGTTAGGGTGGGACAATGTGAATTTTTTTGTTATTGGTTTTTAAAGATGAAGTTTAATTTTGCCATATTGTTTTTCAGTTAAAAAAAGAATTCGTACCTGAAGCTGGGCCTGAAGTGAACGACGAGCTAACAAACTCTGGATCACATTGGTTCTATCTAAACAATCCATGCAATTGCTTCGGAACACACCTTCCTGGTTGGTCATCACCTTGCCAGCAGAGTCCACTAGAAAATAACTGAAACATATTTGCATAAACACTCTCATACCAAAATAGGTCAAATCTACTAAGGACATACCTCTTATTACATGGATCTCATTTCAGTGACATTATCAAAGGCTGTAAATTAATAGGTCAGACAGGAATATGAGGTCAGGCATATTTGATTATCCTAGACCAAACAGAGGTTTGAATGGCAAGGATAGATGGCCCCCATCCAAACAAAAGGCAGTAATATCAGAAGTAATCTCATCCAAGTGATGTGGAAAAGTACAGTTAGGAGGATTGTAAAGGTTGCTATGGACATCAATCATGTTTCCCAAGGCCAGAAAAGAGTTTCCTGTAACATAATTATTCCCACTATGTCCCTATATATCAGAATGGTCCCTGTACTATCTGCATCAGAATCCTCTGGGTTGTTTATTGAAGATTCTTGGCCTTGAGCTCAACTGAATCAGAATCTTGAAACAAGGGTTGAATATTTTTTTTAAACGGGTAAAATATGCGAATAGTATAAAACTTATAAAGCACAATAGGGTACTATTTGACAAATCACTTTCCCTTTCCCCCCTTAACCACCCAGATGTCTGCATTGCAGCCAATCATGGTTATCAGTTTCTGTGTTTTCAAGCTCCTTACATAATCCCATGAACTTGAACATTTGACAACACAGTGTGGTGGTTAAGAGCATGGACTCTGGCAGCAAACACTGTTTGCTAGCCTTAGCACCTCAGGCGATTTACTGGTTCTATAATTTTAAATAATAATTTTTTCATCCACAAAATGGAGGTTAGGGCACAACCATTACGCTGTTCTAAGGTCTGAATGAAATAACAAATAATGCACATAAAGTGCTTACAGAGTGTATGGGACAAAGCATATAATGAATACTACATAATATTAAATTATTGAAATTATTTCCCAAAATCCAAAAGGAAGGAAGAAATGCAATAAATTCATCAGGTCTGAAGAAAAGCATAACCTCAGGAATAAGGACCTAGAAGAATGTGTTCAGATGGAAAATCTACATGAGGTTCACGCAGAATTGGTGAGGTTCATCCAGAGTTGGTGTACATACATGTGCATGTGTATATGCTGGCATCCCATAAGTACTTACAAAATAAATACGAGATCTATGTTATAAATGTTATTTCTTAAACCATACAATAAGCCTATGAAGTAGGTATTGTTATCTCCACTTCACAAATGGAGAAACTAAAGCTTGGAAATACCTAACTTGCCCCTGGGTCACACGGCTAATTAGATGTAGACTGAGATTCAAACCAAGATGGATCAGACTCCAAAGTCCAGATTCTTTCCACCACCTCAAAACTACCTGGAAAAAATGTCTCAGGAGATCATATTAAAGTCACTGGGGAAAGCTCTACTGGCCCTGTGCAGCACAGTGAATGGCAATGAACTCAGATTCTGCTGTCAATCCTCCACTTTCTTATACTTTTATATTGCAGTAATCAATGGGTGAATCCAAGGAACTATCCCCTCCAACAACCTGTCAGGCTCAACCAATGTTTTCTCTAATAGCCCAATAACTTTATAGGTCAATCTCCCTTTACCAACTATGTTTGTGACAAAACCTCACAGAAAAAAGAAGCAAATTTGATTACTTAATATAAAAATATATATATTTTAAAAAACCAAGCAAATGTGTATTGGAGAGGTTTTACTACATTATTGTATAACTAAAATTAAAAAGTACAAGTGGATTACCAGGTTTCAAACTATCAAACAGAGGCAGAACAAAATGATAGAATGGTTTCCAGATTCCTTTTTCTGGCTTTAAAATAAGTAAAGACTGACATATGCATAGATTACAGTAAATCTATGAACAGATGCCAGAAATACTATAGTAAACACATAAAAAAGTACATCAGACATTTTGATTTATTATTCCTACTCTGAAGAAATTTTTTTTAGAAAATAATTTAACAGAAGTAAAAAATATGTATACCCAGAGTGATTTCCTGCAACACAGTCTTTCATGGTAGGAAAAGGTAACGAACCAGATGCTCAATGTGAAAGAAAGCATTTAATTAAAACTATGTTACAACGCAATGGAATAAAAAAGCCATTAAACACGATCATTACAAAGACTACATAGGCTAATAACAAAATACCTGTGATAGACTGTTTAGTGAAAACGACTAAATATAAAACAGTAGTAAATCAAGTTCAATAAGATTAAAATTTGTAAATGTATAAAAAATAATTTACAAAATATGAAAATACTCAGCCTTGGGCTATTTTTAAGAATTTTAAAATATTTTCAAACCAAGTTTTATCTTTCTAATAAAATTAAAAATAATAAAAGTATAGATAAGCACTGACAATGCAGTGAACTGTATTTGTAAGTCTACTAGATAATGCATAATAAATATGATTGATATATACACACACCTCTTTCCCCCATCTCCATAAGTAAATAATATAGCTTACCTTAATTCATCTTGTGTTTCTGCTACCTGATCCAATAAAATACTTAGTCGATCCCATCTCATCTTTCCACATTCCTTATGGAAGTCAAAGGCGATATATCTACCAAAAGAAAAGCTATTCAGAAACTGACCAAAGACCATTCATTTTCCTTCTATTAATAATATCTCTATAAGCTCATTTTCTTCTATATCACAGCACACATAATTCTTGAGAACACTGGAGCCTCCTTCACTCTGGGTTTACCACTACATATTCTACATACACATACCCCACCTCACGCTCATACCTATCAAAGGAAAAAATATATATACATATTATATGTGTAAACATATATGTGAATATATATAAAAAAAATATGTGTGAACATATATATATATATATATATAAATAAAAATAAAAACAAAAACAAAAACACACACACACCTATCTTCACATGCTCTCCTCGGGGCCCTCAGAGAGAAGTGGAAGCAAGGCATAGCGAATGCTAGTGAAGTGGGCTCAAGTACAGCAATAAGGTATGCACTGTGAAGTCCTACTCCAACCGACTGGCTAGCATGTTATCTATTCTCTATCCCCATGAGTAAAGAATAGGGTCTCTTTTTATTGTTTTTCAAATTGATTAATGTGTTCAAAATGGTGAAACTTAATTCAGTCTAATGAGGATTAGTTTGGTTGTCCATTGTGTGCTAGGTTTTGGGAGAAGTACAGAGGCAGTAGTCCCCATTATGGTTAATTATGACCATGTTAACAAAAAATTCACGTTCCTTTGTCAATATCTATACATCGTACATATCTATAGAAGAGATAATTTTCTTGTTTGTCAATCTATAATGAGTTGTCTTCAGTTATCTAATATTTAAGAGGCACAATTCTAAAAGTTAGAAGATACCTAACAGTGAAGGTGTCCTACCATGAGCTAAAAAAGTTGCCCTTTGAAAGGGGGAAAAAAATCATTAAGTCCTGAAAGTCAAGGGAAGAAGAAAGACAGCAGAGAACCTGAGCGCCATGGCTATAAGAGTCTCGAATGAATATTCCACTTCTGCCCAACTTCCTTCTCAGGAATCAAGACAAGTCATACAGTAGGAGGATTGGAAGGACATTATGTTCTCATCTGCTGCGTGAAAATTCAGATGAAGTGTCTGCTCTCGTGACTTCCTTGACTCCAACCAAATGAAGGGACATCAATAAGAGTGTGGGCTTCTAGCACATAAAGAAAGCCTACCACATCTCAATGGATATCTCAGGTGAGAATGGTAACCTTAGAAATTAGTTCAAAAATCAAAGCCAACTGAGAGGCTGACAACTTTGGGAAGATAGGGAGTGGGTGAAAGCATTTTCAAAGGCAACTCCAATAAAAGTGGCAGTATGACAGTTATTTTTGGAGTGCTCTCACTAAAGGTGATAACTCTAGATTTGTTTAAAGAATTTAAGCAAAGTTTCAGTTAAGCAAAATAAAAGTTCTAGAAACGTACATTATAACTATAGTTAACAATACTGTATTGTACATTTAAAAATCTGTTAGGAAGACAGATCTCATGTTAAGTGTTCTTAACATAATAAAATTAAAGAAAATACCAAACAAATAAAAATTTAAGTAACTTACTAAAACCTAAATGCATTTGGATTAAGCTTGTATCCTTGTTCTAAAACACATTTATACCATCTAAGAATGAGTTATATACTTATACTTGGTGATAAATTATTTTAAATATATTATTTTACTTTTAAACCCAAGAGCCAAGCAGTTCTACTTTCCAAGTTCTACAAGAAATCCGTAAGACACATTCTCTTGCACATCTCATTTTTTTCCACCCAGTTTCCAAATGAATGACCTTCCATTGCTAATGCATCCCACCACTCCTCAGTAGTATGACCATATATGACTTTTCTCTTTCTGCCATTCACCAATTCAACAACTTAATTTACTCATAGTAACAACTGGTTAAAAAACTAAAAAGCTAATCAGTCCAATAGATATCTTAAAGACAGTAACAAATCTACTACTTGACTTCAGACATAAATCAACACACTGATTTTTTTCCCCTGCCAGAATACATATTTATTAAGTAAAAAAAAAATTCAAATACACTTGTATTTAAATATGCTCCTCTGTCTAGTGGTCATTAGAGCTCATAGAAGGGAAATAACAATAGTTTTGGATTGCTCACTCTTTAGCAATAGGTGCCCTTCCAAGTTTCCTGAATAGAAAGGGCATAACTTTAGACTCTAATTTATGCATCAAGTTCTCAATGTTAGCTACTGCTAAAAAATTCCAAATTCCTCGAGACAACTCTAGAGGCAAAGCATACCTATGGAAACCCTCTTGGGCAGACTATCTTAACAAGAGGTGTACATAAAATGAACATTTTCCAGTACATATATGATGGATTCCAATCTTGGAGAGTTGATTTTTCAGATCTGAAGGTATATTCTGAGTAAGTTAATACTAGGATTCTGAGGCACACCCTGGTTAGGACTACCTTCTCTGAGTCACTTGAAGTGTGTTTTGGCAAGTTCCACTGTGAGAAGGTGGAAGTGTAGATGGAGTCAGGATCTGATTAATTTTCTAGGGCTTTTGAATTGGACAAGAAAGACTTAAATTCTTCCCCAAAGACTCATTATATTATTCTATCTTTGCATATGTTTGAAATTTTCCATAGGTTAAAAGAGTTTCTCCCCTGATAAACCAATACAATTTGGGGGGAAAGTTTCCCAAATGCCTGTGACCATGTTTTACCATAGTATACCTCCACCTTCTATCCCAATTTTCTGCTGCAGAAAGCTTCAAATGGGCTGACTCATTACTTTGCACCTTTTCACAACGATGTTTTCGATGTTTTCGGATCTCTGTCTTTACACAAGGCTACACAGAGTTTGCAATTGTTGCCTGGTGACTTATAGGAGAGGCAAAGTTGCTGCTCCAAATAAGGCCACCATGCAACAGCTAAAGTGCTCCAGTTCATGTGGTGGTCAGGACCTCAGAGTCCACACAAAACGATCACAAGGAATTGAAATTTGTGACCTAACAGCTGTAGCCTCACAAAGCCTCTCAGGGATACAAAGCTTCTATGAGGAGATTTTAATCAGGGACTAACCTCAAATTAAAACTTGAAGGTTAAAAAAAGTTATTCAGCAACATAAATTATACCAGAGAAAATTTCAAGCCAACAAAAAAATCATGCTTTGATCTAGTACTGAAAAAATGCAAGTTGAAATATAACATATCTAGTGAGCTCTATGTACCCACGCATATACATAAGTGCACATCTGATCTGAAAAGACCAGCAATAGACTTCTAGTGAGTTACCTGATCATTCCACTTCCCAAGGAAGAAACCATTGTTGCAAATGTCTGTTCAAGTGGCTTCTCTGAGCCCTTCTGGTTAACCTGTAAAAAATTAAAAACACTATAGCTTTCAGTTTACTTAAAAGGAGCAAGTGACATCAGAAAAACAGCATATTAGGAAGCTCTAAGCCCTTGTTCCCCTAAAGAAACATCAAACAAAACAAAACAAAAAACTAAGTAAAACCTGTCTGAACCAACTTTGTAGGAGCTCTGGAAAACCATCAAAGGTTTATGGCAACCCACCAAATGTCTAATCAGGAAAACGCTACCTTAAAACCAAAGGAGAGTTTTGTGGTGTCTTTATTCATCTTTAGCCCATCTCTTCCTCAGAGTGGTGACAATTTTAATCTTAAGTAGAAGTAACCTGTTCTCAGTTCGCCTCACCCAACTAGAGGAAGCAAACCAGACCTTATTTGCAAATAATTCTGTATATCTATTCTAATCTGAAGGACTAACTCACTCATCTCTGTCTTGAGTAACACTGAACACAGGCAAGAAAAATGTTGGACAATGCTTGTAAAATCTAAAATAAAATGATAACCAATAAATACCTGGGACAAGAGATTCTGGGACATACAGTAGGTTATCTAAAGCCTGGAGAAGCAGCTGGGTGAAAGTCTTTGTGAAGTTAGGACATTCAAAAGCAGCCAAGTATATGGAGGAGTTTAGAAAGCCACCAACACGTCCAGGTAAGATGCATGCTCAGAAAAATCTTGAGAAGACCCTAAGCCTTCACCTCAGACTGGGCCCTAGGCTTGGGACAGGCCTGGCTAATCATAAAAGAATGCACCACCACAGAGCCAACCTGCAAAGAATGGGAGATAGGGCTGTTCTCTCATTTTTTTTTTTGTTGTTGTTGTTGTTGTTAGTTTTTTGTTTATTTCAGTTCCTGGAATTAACTGAAATCTATTTTTTGTTGTTGTTGTTGTTGTTGTTAGTTTTTTGTTTATTTCAGTTCCTGGAATTAACTGAAATCTATCAAAACATTATCCAAACGTAAGTAAAAGAAACAGAGGCTTCAGTGAGCATATATGACAAGGAACAGTCTTTGCAAAAATAGTTTGGAAATGTCTCAAAACAAACAGATTACTACATTTAACAACCAAAAAACAAAACAAAGCCATAAAAAAAAGCAAACCCTTGGAAAGGGGGAAACTGTGACTTCCAGAGTTACCAAATTATAATAATCAATTGTTCAACCAAAAAAAAAAAAATCACAGGCACACAAATAGGAAAATATGGCTCATTTGAAGGAAAAAAATAAATTGACAAAACTATCCCAGCAGAAGCCAAGACACTAGACTTGCTAGGCAAAGACTTAAAAACAACTATCTTAAATATGCTCAAAGAACGAAGGGAAAACTTAGTCAAATAACTAAAGGAAATCAAGAAAACAATACATGAACAAAATGAGAATACCAAGAAGAAGAAAGAAATTATTGAAAGGAACCAAACAATAAGTATGGAGCTTAAAAGCATAATAACTAAGATGAAAAATTTTGTAGAGAAGTTCAACAGCAGATTTGAGCAGATAGAAAAAATAAGCTGTGAACTTGAAGGTAAAAATTTAAAATAACCAAGTCTGAGAAACAGAAAGAATAAAGAAAAGTGAATACAGCCTGTGGGATTTATGGGACACAGTCAAGTAGGCAACTTATGTATTATGGGAGTCCCAGAAGGAGAAAAGAGAGAAAAAGGGGTAGAGAGATTATCTAAAGAAAACAATGATCAAAAACTCTCCAAAGCTGATGAAAGACATGAATCTTCAAAACCAAAAAGTGCACTGAACTCCAAGGAGGATGAATGTAAAGATACCCTCACAGAAAACATTATAATCACATGACTGAAAAAAAAAGAGAGAGAGAGAATCTTGAAAGCATCAAGAGAGAAGAGACTCATCATATACAAGCGATTCTCAACAGAATTATCTATCAATTTCTCATCAGAATTCTTGAAGGTCAGAAGATGGAGGGAGTTCTACAGCCAAGAACTCTATATCCAGAAAAACTGACCTTTAAAAATAAGGGAGAAAATAAGATATTCCTAGATAAACAAAACCTGAGGGAGTTCATATCTCTAGACCTGACCTACAAGAAATGGTACAAGGAGTCCTTTAGGTTGAAGTGAAAGAAATTCTACAGCCAAGAACTCTATATCCAGAAAAACTGACCTTTAAAAATAAGGGAGAAAATAAGATATTCCTAGATAAACAAAACCTGAGGGAGTTTATATCTCTAGACCTGACCTACAAGAAATGGTACAAGGAGTCCTTTAGGTTGAAGTGAAAGAATGCTACACAATAACTTGAAGCCATAGAGAGATGTAAAGATCTTCATTAAAGGTAAATACGAGGGCAAATATAAAAGCCAGTATCAATGTAACCTTGGTCTGTGACTCCACTTTTTATTTTCTGCAGGATTTAAAAGTCAAATAAATAAAAAAATTCAGAAATCTGTTATTGGATACACAATGTATAAAGATGCAATTTGTAACATCAATAACATAAAAGAGAGGGACAAAGTTTTATAGGAGGAGAGTTTTTACATGCAATTGAAGTAAAGTTGGTATCAATTCAAATTAGATAATTATAACTCTAGGATGTTATATGTAATCTTCATGGTAACCACAAAAGAAATAGCTATAGAATAACACAAAAAGAAATGAGAAGGTAATCAAAATGGATCACTACAAACAAACAAACAAACAAAAACCCAAAAAACAAAATACAGCCAAACATACAAAAAAGACATTAATGAAGAAAATAGGGAATAAAAAGCTGTAAGAGATATGGAAAACAAATAGTAAGTTAGCTGAAGTAAATCCCTCCTTACCAGTAATTATTTTAAATGTAAATGGATTAACTCTTCAATTTAAAAGAAACAGATTGGCAAAATGAAAAACATGATCCAAGTATATGCTTTCTCTAAGACATTCACACTAGATTTAAAGACACACATAAGTTAAAAGTGTAAATATGAAGAAAGATATTCTGTGCAAATAGCAATCAAAGAGAACTGGAGTAGCAATACTAGTTTCAAACAAAATATACAGATACTCCTCAACTTATGATGGGGTTTCATCCGGTAAACCCATCATAAGTTAAAAATATTGTAAATCAATAGTGTGTTTTCAACTTATGATCATATTTTCAACTTATTATAGGTTTATCCAGTCATATCTCTATCATAAGTGATATCTCTATCATAAGTTGAGTAAACTGAATAGTATCTCTTTCACACAATTGCAAAGACAAAAAATTTTAAGTCAAACTATTGTAAGTCAGGGACTATCTGTACTCTAAGGAAAAACTATTACAAGAGATAAAGAAGAACATTATTTATTGATAGAAGGGTCAATTCACCAAGAAGATATAACAATTATAAACATATATGCAACAAACCATCAGAGCCAGAAATAAAAAATTCTACAATAATAGTTGGAAACTTCAATATCTCACTTTCAATAACAGACAGAACAATCAGACAGAGTATCAATAAGAAAACAGAAAATCTGAACACCATAAACCAATTAGACCCAACAGACATATACAGAACACTACAGCCAATAACAGCATAATATACATTTTTTGCAAGTGCACATGAACATTGTCCAAAACAAACTATATGATAGGCCACAAAACAAGTCTTTAAATAGTTTTTAAAACTAAAATCACACAAAATATATTTTCCAGTCACAATGGAATGAAGCTAAAAATCAGTAACAGAAGGAAAACTAGAAATTTCACAAATACACGGAAATTAAACAACATGTTCTTAAACAGTCATTGGATCAAGGAAGAAATCACAGAGAAATTAGAAAGTACTTAAGAAAAACGAAAACAAAAATACAATATACCAAAACTACAACTCAACAACACAAAAACAAACAATCTGATTTAAAAATGGGCAAAAGATTTACATAGACATTTCTTCAAAGAAGATACACAAATGGCCAATAAGCACATGAAAAGATGCTCAACACCACTAGTCATTAGATAAATGTAAATCAAAACCACTATGAGACACTACTCCAGACCCACAAGGATGGCTATTCTTAAAAAACAGAGAAAATAACAAGTGTTAGCTATGATATATAGAAACTGGAACCCTGGTACATTGCTAATGGGAATGTAAAATGGTACAGCCATTGTGGAAAACAGAATTGTGGTTCCTCAAAAAGTTAAACACAGAATCACCATATGATCCAGATATTCCACATTTAGGTATAAACTTAAAATAATTGAAAACAGGAACTCAAATAGATACTTGCATACCCAGGTTCATAGCAGCATTATTCACAATAGCCAAAAGGTAGAAACAACCCAAAAGTCCATTGATGGATGAATGGATAAATAAAATGTGGCATATACATACAATGAAATGTTATTCAGTCTTATAAAGGAATAAAATTCTGATACATACTACAATATAGATGAGCCTTAAAAACATTATACTAAGTAGAATAAGGCAAATTCAGAAAGACAGAAAGGAAAAGAATTACCAGGGCCTATGAGGAGGGCAGTAATGAGAATTTATTGTTTAATAGGTACAGAGTTTCTGTTTGGTACAATGAAAAACTGTGGAAATGGACAGTGATGATGGTTGCACAACATTATGAAATACTTAATGCTACTGAAGTGCACACTTAAAAATGGTCAAAATAGTAAATTTTCTGTTATGTTAAAAAATAAATAAGTCAAGGTGTTTGTTTTGTTTTCCTGAAAAAACGTGTGAGAGAAATAACAGATTACATCATCAAAATGGCCAACACGAGTTGCCTAGTGCTCATACTCCCACAAAAAGGTCTGAAAACAACAAATAACTATATTTTGAGTGGAGTGACTGAGGAAGTACACTGGAGAGCAACAAGGAAGCAACAAAATCCCTATGAAGCACAGAAGCCCAGACAGCACCAAAGAGAAGGGAGTAAGGCACCCTTCCTTAGCCACACTGTCTCCCCCACTGAGATCGATTCAGAGCCAGAAGGGACTTCTTATGGAGGAATGGTAACTGGAGACCCATGCTGGTCCCCATCACTGGCATAGATACCAGCACTCATTAGTACAGTAAGGTCCCTAGTCTTCAGAGGCCTAGAATCCAGTATGGACAGAGGCCAGGAGTCTGTGTAGCTGTATTGCCCCAGGGAAGGAACCCCTTTGGCATTCCCTACCTATACCCACAACCTAAGCTACTATGGCATGGCACCATCTCAAAACCAGACCCACAACTGGAGTAAATCCTGCAAGGAGCCTCTGGCTTCCTCCATCCCGAGGCCCTGCTGTCATTCCACTATAATCAAATGAGTGCCTGTAGGACCAGTACACTGGCTTCCCATTGCCTAGGGTCAGAGTAACAACTGAGACCCCAACATCTAAACCCAGGAGGCACCCCTTTGCCCCAGGGGAATAGGCAGACTGCAGAGACAAAAAGCTTCCCAGCAGCCATCCGGCTCAGGCTCACCCACCTTCAACCTGACAGCTGGCCCAAAGGTAAATTAAACCTACCCCACCAAAAGGTGAGTGGCGTGACTGGCACAGCTGCCTGGCCCACCCCAACCTGACAGCTAGCCAGGAGGCAGCTATGCCCTACCAAAGGGAGCCCTGTGAAGTTACCAAGCCCACCAACCAACCTGGAAGCAGCTCCACCATATCTATTGGAGCCCTGCATAGCCACACCACACCCACCCCTGGCTGGGCAGCCAACCTGGTGGCAGCCCCACGCTCCCAGAGAGGCTACAAAATAGCCTGCCACTCCAGAGCACCCACATGCTCCTGGCCCAACAACCAATCTGGTGCTCCCACCCCCCAGCAAAACCGCACTACTGCTGTCACAAACGCCCACAGCCTAGCCCAGTGAGACAATCACAGACATCAATAATGTTCATGGAGACCACACTACTGAATACACCCACAACCAAAACCAACCCATTTTCAACTGACACCTTAGGACCCATCTATATAGGAAAAAGCCTAATTCTTCAAAAACTACTCCATAAAATCAAAGCAATTGCTTCATTGTAACATAAGAAACATGAATAAGCAAGGAAATGTGACACCCCTAAAGGAACACAGTAAGTCACCAGTAAAAGACCCCAAAGAAAAGAATATTTACAAAATCCCTGAAAGGGAATTCAAATAAAGACCTTAAGAAAACTCAGTGAGTTACAAGATAATGCAAACGATTCAATGAAATCAGGAAAACAATTTATGATCTGAAAGATAAATTCAATAAAAAGATACATGTCATAAAAAAAGACCCAAACAGAAATCTTGGAACTGAAGAATAAAAAAACAAAAAATACAATTGAGAGCTTCAACATCAGACTAAATCAAGTAGAAGAAAGGATTTCTGAACCTGAACACAGGTCTTTTGAAATAACCCAGTCAGAAGGGAAAAAAAAAAAAAAAAAGAAATAAGAATAAAAAAGAATGAGACAACCCTTGAGGACTATGGGACACCATTAAGCAAACAAATCTTTATATTATAGGAGTCCCAGAGGAAGAAGAATGAAGGCACAAAAAACCTGTTTAACAAAATAACAGCTGAAAACTTCCAGTATTGGGAGAGATATGGATTTCTAGAACAGGAAGCTCAAAGGTCCTCAATAGATTCAATCCCAAAAAATCCTCACCAAGACACATTACAATCAAACAGTCAAAATTCAAAGACAAAGAGAATTCTAAATTCTGCAAGAGAAAAATGTTAAGCCACATACAGGAATACTTCATTTTACCGCACTTCACTTTTTGGCACTTTGCAGATATTGCTTTTTAATTTTTTTTTTTTTAAACAAATTTAGCCATCATTGAGGCATTCAGCCGGTGGTCACCAGCACTGAAGCAAGATCATCCATGAGCAAAAGATTACAATTTGCTGAAGGCTCAGGTGACTGTTAGCATTTTTTAGCAAAAACTTATTTTTTAACTGAGGTATATACATTTTTAAAAGTATAATTCTATTGTACATTTAATACACTACAGTAAAGTATAAACATAACTTTTAAATGTTCTGGGAAACCAAAAAACTCATGTGACTGACTTGCTTTATTACAATATTTGCTCTATTGAAATGGTCTGGAATTGACCCTGCAATATCTCCAAAGTATGAATATATAATGGATTTCCTATTAGACTATCAGCAGACTTCTCAGCAGAAACCTTGCAGGCCAAAAGACAATGAGATGATACATTCAAAATGCTGAAAGACAAAAACTGTCAGTCAAGAATCTTATAATCAGCAAAGCTATCCTTCAGAAATAAAGGAGAAATAAAAACCTGCCCAGACAAGCAAAAACTGAGGAAATTCATCATCACTAGAATGGCCTTATGAGAAATGCTTAAGAGAGTGCTACAACTGGAAACAAAAGGACAACAATGAAAACACGTAAAAGTATAAAACTCATCAGTACAGGTAAATTGAATCAATGATAAAAAGTCTTCCAACAAAAAAAAGCTCAGGACCTGATGACTTCATTAAATTCTACTAAACATTTAAGCAAGAACTAATACTGATTCTCCTAAACTATTCCAGAAAACTGAAGAGGAGGGAATACTCCCAAACTCATTTTATGAGGCCAGCATTACCCTGATTCCCAAACCAGGAATGAACACAACAAAAAAAGAAAACTATAGACCAATATCCATGATGAACATAGATGCAAAAATTCTCAGCAAATTTAACAGCACATCAAAAAGATTAGTCAGTGAGATCAAGGTGGATTCATCTCAGGGATGCCAGGATGTGTCAACATATGCAAATCATTATGTGTGATAAATCACACGAACAGAATAAAGGGAAAAATCATATGATCATTTCCAGTAGACACAGGAAAAGCATCTGACAAAATTCAACATCATTTTATGATAAAAACTCTCAACAAATTAAGTATAGAAGGTATGTACCTCAACACAATAAAGACCATATATGACAAACTCACAGGAAACATCATACTGACCAGGAAAAAGCTGAAAGCTTTTCCTCTAAGATCAGGAACAACACAAGCATGTCCACTTTAATTACTCCTATTCAGCATAGCACTGGTAGTCCTAGCCAGAACAATCAGTCAACAAAAGCAAAAACAGACAAATGGGATTACAACAAACTAAAAAGCTTTTGCACAGCAGAGGAAGCAATGAACAGAATGGGACAACCTACAGAATGGAAAAAAAATATTTGCAAACTACAGATCTGGCCTGGGAGCATTATCCACAATATATAAAATACTTAACAGCAAAAGAACAGAACAAAAAAACAAAACAACAATAATAACCTGATTAAAAAATGGGCAAAAACTTTTAATAGACATTTCTCAAAAGACATTCAAATAGCCAAAAGGTACATGAAAAACTGCTCTACATCACTAACCATTAGGAAAATGCAAATTAAAACCATAATGAGATATCACCTCACTCCAGTTAGAATGGCTATTATCAAAAAGACAAAAGAAAACAAGTGCTGCTGAGGATTTGGAGAAAAGTGAACATTCACATACTGTCTGTGAGACTGTAAACTAGAATAGCCACTATGGAAAACAGTATGGAAGTTCCTCAAAAAATTAAAAATAAACTACCATATGACCCAGCAATCCCACTACTGGGTACATATCAAGGATTTTATTTTTTTATTTTTTTGGTAGCTGGCTAGGATGGGGATCCGAACCTGAGACCTTGGTGTTACAAGGCTGAGCTCTAACCAACTGAGCTAACTGGCCAGCCCTTACTGGGTACATATCTAAAGGAAACAAAATCAGTATGTTGAAGAAATATTTGTACTCCCATGTTTGCTGCAGAATTATTTACAATAGCCTAGATATGGAATCATCCCTACTTTCTAAAAACAAAGAAAGTTGTGGACAAAGAAAATGTGGCATATATACACAATGGAACACTATTCAGCCCAAAGAAAAGAATAAAAATCCTGTTAATTGTAACAACATGCATGGACATGAAGGACATCATGTTAAATGAAATCAGCCAGTACAGAAAGACCAATACCACATGATCTCATTCATATCTGGAAGCTAAAAAAAAAAGAAAAGAAAGAGTGATATCATAGAAGCAGAGTAGAACAGTGGTTACCAGAGACTGGAGAGGAGAGGGCAGAGGAGAGTATGGGAAGAGGTTGGTCAACTGGTACAAAATTACAATTAGACAGGAGGAATAAGTTCTGGTGTTCTATTACACAATAATTGGAGGATGGTTAATAGCAAGGTATCATATATTACAAGTAGCTAAAAGAGAATCTTTTGAACGTTCTCACCATAAAGAAATGATAAATGCATGAGGTGATGAATACACCAAATACCCTGATTTGATCATTACACATGTATGTATTAAAACATCAAATTGTGCCTCATAAATATGTACAATTACAACGTATTTAAAAAAAAAAACATACCAGATTGATTATGACTTGTTTTCCATAAATAATTACTTGTGAATCAAAATGCCTTTGGAAACCATCCATCTAGAGGGAAAAAAGGTTAGATACTTTACCAGATTACATTACAGATATATTTGTAATATTTTAAAAATACCTCCTTAAATGTTCTACTTGTATATTCAAGAGAATGATGTCAGCATGTCATGTCACATAGATATTCTAAATACCATGTAGTATATAGTAATAATAAGCCATTTTACTCTGAGCGGCAATATTATTATTCCAAGTACTCTAAACAGCATAAAGTTAAAAATCTTACTGAGATCACTCAAAACTACAAGTGTATTTGCAATAATATTCAATCACTGTTTGTTTTTCCATGTTTCTTTTTTCTTTTTTTTTTTTTTGTGACCGGTAAGGGGATCACAACCCTCGGCACGGTGTCGTCTGCACCACGCTCAGCCAGTGAGCACACAGGCCATCCTATATAGGATCCGAACCTGCGGCCTCGGCGCTACCAGCACTGCACTCTCCTGAGAGAGCCATGGGGCCGGCTCCTTTCCATGTTTCTTTTTAAGACACAAACAAGGTTTAATATATTTAAAAGGACTAAGATCATAGAAAATATGTCCTCTGACTACAATAATAGAAGGAAATTCAGAAAATTCACAAATGTGTGGAAATTAAACAACACTCTCCTAAATAAACAATACAGAAAATCAACAAAACCAAAAGTTAATTTAAAAGGATCAACAAAATTTCCAAACCTTTATCTAGACTGACCAAGAAAAAAAGAGAGAAGACTGAAATTACTAAAATCAGAAATAAAGAAGGAGCATAATTACATTGCCATTATATTATTTTATGGTGGTTAAGATTTAGTTTCTCTTTCTCGTTTGCATTTTTGTTCTACCAGTGGGTTTTGTTCTTGTGTATTTGTGGTAGTGGTTATCATTTTTGAAATTTCAGATGCAGGATTTCCTTGAGGATGTCTTGTAGGGCTGATAGTGCAGTGGTGAACTCCCACAGTTTTTGTTTGTCTGGAAAATACACTATTTCCCCCTCATTTTAGGACAGCTTTGCTGTATAGTATTCTTGGCTGGCAGTGTTTTTCTTTTAGTGTTCTCGGCTGGCAGTGTTTTTCTTTTTCTTCTGGCCTGTAGAGCTCTGTTGAGAAGTCTGCTGTTAGTCTGGTAGAGACTTATAGGTGACGATGTTTTTCTCTTGTTTCTTTTAAGATTCTCTCTGTCTGATTTTTGCCAGTTTGACTATAACGTGTCTTGGAGAGGATCTTTTTGGGTTGAATCTGTTTGGGGATACTTGAGCCTCCTGGATCTGAAGGTATGTGTTTCTCCCTATACCTCTGAAGTTTTCATCATTATTTCATTGAATAGGTTTTCCATGCCTTTTCCTTTCTCCTTCCCTTCTGGAACACCCATGATTCAAATGTTTGTGTGCTTAAGGTTGTCTGCTAGCTCTTAGATTTTCCTCATTTTTCCTTTTTTTTGGTCCACCTGGGTTATTTCAAAAAGACTACCTTCAAGATAAATTCTTTCTTTGCTTGTTCTAGCCTGCTACTTAAACTATTGGTCGTGTTTTTTATTACACCAAGTGAATCTTTCAGTTCCATGAGTTCCGCTACATTCCTTTTTAAGGTATTAATTTCTGTGTAAATTTCCTCCTTCATATCCTGGATATTTTTCTTGTTTCATTATGTTGTCTGAGTCTTCTGTCTCAGTGAGTGTGTTAGTCCATTTCTGTCACTTATAACAAAATATCTGGAACTGGGTAATTAATAAAGAAAGTGAAATTTATTGCTTACAGTTTCAGAGCCTAGGAAGTCCAAAGTCCAGGGAACATATCTGGTGAGTCGTCTTTGGTGGAGGCTTTTACAGCAATGCAGGGGTCTCTCATGGCAGAAAATAGTGGAGCAGAAAGACAGACTGACTCTCCTCTCTCTTCTTTTAAAGGTCTCAGAACCATGCCCATGACCACCATTTTTAATGCATTCACTACGGCATGGTCCTACAATCTAATCACCTCTTCAAGGCCTCACCTTTCAGTTATCATAATAGGACTTCCCAATCTCTTTACACTGTCAACAGAGTGAACTAAGTTTTGGGGGGGCACATTCAACCCAAGCCAGTGAGTTTCCTTAAGACTATTGCTTGGAATTCCTTTTCCATCATTTCAAGGGTTTCCTGCTCTATAGCGTCTAGTATTTGACAATTTCTGTATTCTTTTGGTGGTGCCATGTTTTCTTGGATTTTTGTATTTCTACTTTGATATTTGGTCATCATAGAGCAGTTACTTCTTCTATTACTCTGGAGTGGGCTTTGAGGAGAGAGATGTCCTCTTCTTTTTTCAGTCTCCACTAGTGATTCTCCTTGTGACTATGAAGTTGAGTGTCCAGCAGGTTACCTGCACAGTGGATGTGGCTACTGCTGTGGAGTTGAGCTGTTTTTGTGGCAGTCACAGCTGTGGTGGTGGCTGTGGTGGGCCACTCATATGGAAGTGGCTTTTTTGGTGTGCTCTCTTACCTGCTTCCAGGCCAAGGGGACCACCCTCAGCTCCTGCCTAGGACCCCAGGCATTGATCTCTTGCCTGCTTCTGGGAGGAGGGTGTTTTTCCACACTTCTAACATGCCATCTATGCAGCCTTTTGGTGGGGCACATTCAACCCAAGCCAGTGAGTTTCCTTAAGACTATTGCTTGGAATTCCTTTTCCATCATTTCAAGGGTTTCCTGCTCTATAGGGTCTAGTATTTGACAATTTCTGTATTCTTTTGGTGGTGCCATGTTTTCTTGGATTTTTGTATTTCTACTTTGATATTTGGTCATCATAGAGCAGTTACTTCTTCTATTACTCTGGAGTGGGCTTTGAGGACAGAGATGTCCTCTTCTTTTTTCAGTCTCCACTAGTGATTCTCCTTGTGACTATGAAGTTGAGTGCCCAGCAGGTTACCTGCACAGTGGATGTGGCTACTGCTGTGGAGTTGAGCTGTTTTTGTGGCAGTCACAGCTGTGGTGGTGGCTGTGGTGGGCCACTCATATGGAAGTGGCTTTTTTGGTGTGCTCTCTTACCTGCTTCCAGGCCAAGGGGACCACCCTCAGCTCCTGCCTAGGACCCCAGGCCTTGATCTCTTGCCTGCTTCTGGGAGGAGGGTGTTTTTCCACACTTCTAACATGCCATCTATGCAGCCTTTTGGTTTAGAGGTTCATTGTATGCCAGAATCAAGGTGAAGGGCCTCAAAGTTATTGAATTCTGACGTATGGGGAATAAATACATTCTCTATATGTAAAGTATAATGCCAATAAACTTCTATTTTAGCCAATGAAAAAAGAATGGAAGATACACACATGATTTGCTACTTTGTTGATCTGTGGCAGTGGTTTATACTTGAGGTTTGGTCTTTGGGACCAGAAGATAGGTATTGATCCTCGAGTCTAAAAGAAAAGACAGAAATGTGAAAAGAAACACACACAAACTTATTTTTCTCAACTTACTTATTGTCAGAAGTATGTATATTAATGACCTTGCAAAGGAAAAAAATAATAAAACCAACCATGAAAGACGTCCACATGCACTTGCTCCTAAAGTTCACATTTTATGGGAATATACTTAGAAAGAACTTCTCCTTTCAATTTTATATACATGGCACTTGTTTAGTAGACAGTACTATATTTATCCGATATCCTAAAACAAATCAACTTATCTTTGAGTAAAAATTAACAAGTTATGTCTGCTATATAATTATGAAAAACTTAGAAAATTGTTTTGTTCATTCTCAAATGAATATGTTTAGCCACTAATGCTCTGTAGCAGCAAGTGATCCACAACTCCATAAGGATGCAACAAAAGAGAGGTGTTATCTCACTGTAAAGTGCAAGGCAGGTAAAGTCAATCATAAGCCATTAGTTTGTCCTATCACTGCCCTGAATAAATCTACAGAATTAAATAGATAGATGGCTCCATTTCCATAACTCTCATACCTCCCAACTTACTTTCTCCTTTTGGGATTTAATTTAAGGATGGGATATGTCAGCAGGTCAGTGCCAGATTAATGGGCTACCCTTTTTTGGAGGTGCATTTTTCCATACTAAAGATAAAGATGTTAGTTAAGAAAGGAGGGGAAGGGAGGGAAGGGAAATTTCAATAACATGATAGAAAATTATGTTCTAAGCACAAAAGGCCAAGTGGCTGGCGATCTAAAAGACATATTAACTTGCCTGTACAAATGAAGCCTTGCTCCCATTGTAGTGTACAATTTGTTCTGTTTCTACAAAGTTAGCTGCATGGCCTTCAGAATCAATTCCTAAATTGAAAAAAATTAAAAGTTTTTATTTTTAGTATTTATTACATAAGAAAAACAACAGAAACTCA
>NW_007727943.1:35499-36596 GCF_000696425.1 Galeopterus variegatus | reverse complement strand
GAAAAAAATTAAAAGTTTTTATTTTTAGTATTTATTACATAAGAAAAACAACAGAAACTCATTAATTCAGGTCAACTTGTAGGTAATTAAGTCAGTTCAAATTAGTGGAAAAGTACTTATAAAAAATAAAATTCAAAGTATGCAGAAAACTAATAGAAGCTCACTCATTTAAACAGGATTAACAAGGAGTATTAAAGGCCTATTAACAAATAGATTAAGTTGGTTGCTACTTAATACATCAATTGTTTACAGATACAAAATTCCTTTAAAACAGTGTTTCTCAAACTTGAGACTTCTTATAAAGAAAAAAAAATTCTCAAAGACCCGTGAGAGCATGTCCATAGATCCTAGTTTGAAAAATATTATTCTGAAAGTTAAACTATCAATTTAAGTGATTATACTAACAACACAATATTAAATGCAAATGTGAGCAATACGTTAAAGTACTTAGTTATAATAATGCAAATGGTCTCCGACAGATGTTTATATTGATTTTAATTATCAAAATAAAAACACAAAAACTGTACATGACACTAGAACTTCTGTAACTCCATGAATATGCCCATAAAATCTAGTTTGAAAAGCACTGCTCTAGAGAGTTTACAGAGTCTTGATGCTGGTTAGTCCTTTCAAATATCTGAGGCATTCCTTTACAAATCTGTTTACATGATCATTTTTACTAAGAAAAGCTTGCTAAGCAAAGGCAACTTTCAAGCTAGTCCCTGACCCAAATTACCAAGTTATCAGAAAGAAATCAATGGATTTTTAACTGTCCTAAATATTTCTTAGTGTCCTTTCTATGTGACATAAGAGGGGTCTTCAAAAAGTTGAAGGAAAGATTAGTATCTTTTAATTTCATTTTTCCATGAACTTTTTGAAGTACTGCATATTTCACAAATATAACATTTTGAAGTGTGTGCGAGGTATCAGTGTTTTTGTTAATATATCACCAGAAGGGGACAAAGTTATTAAGTCAAGTCAACAACACCATGACTTCTCAATAATTTCTAAGATTACTTGTCAGAAGCACAGGCTATGGGCCGGCCCGGTGGCGCACTGCTACAGTGCGCCACTTGGGAGCGCAGCAGCGCTCCCGC
>NW_007727943.1:12475-34716 GCF_000696425.1 Galeopterus variegatus | reverse complement strand
TTGCGATCCGTTGCTGGTCACGAAAAAAGACAAAAAGGAAAAAAAAAAAAAAAAAAAGAAGCACAGGCTATGCCTGTTTCCTTCCATAATTCCTATTAAAAACAATATGTTATTATTCTAAAGAGAGACAGAGAAAGAGATCTTTATTAAAAAATTTCCAAAACATATTAAGAAAAACAAAACCAAGGTGCAGAAAAATGTGCATAGAATATAATCATTGTCCATAAGAGAAAAATGCATACGTGTAATAGCATAAAAATTATCCAGAAAGATAAACAAGAAACTAACGTTTGATTAGCTAGTAGGGGGGTAAGGACCAAACAGATGAGGTCAGAAATGGGAAATATTTTTTACTGTATTTTAAAAATACTTTTTAATTTTTGGAATATGTAAATGCATTACCTGTTCTAAAAACTTAATTAAAAAATATGTTTTTATCCAAGAAAATCTAGTTACAAGGGAGTTGCTAACTTTAATTTTGGTTCTGTGATCTTGGCCTGGTCACCCACTCAATGTCTTTCTTCTTCTGCTGTATCATCTATAATGAGAGAGATTAACCAAATAATCTCTACAACTTCCTGGCCCAAAATTTCTATGATTTTTAATGGCCCGTAGGATTTTATTCTGATATATTCTGGTCAAAAGGATAAAAAAAAAAAAAGGAAAGGCTGGAGAAATTCCTTTTCTTAATGATAGTGACCTTTAATACAGAATTCAAAAGCTTGGTTTGAGCAATTAGCATGTTGCTAAAACAAAGCCTAGAGAATAAATGCTAAAATGTAAATGTTTACAAAGTAAACATAAAATCAAATGTCTATCTTTATGCATGCAGAGAAACCAAAAGCAATAGAAGAAAATACTTTCTGATATGAGTTCAGGTTATCGAAAACTACACTGAGTTCAGTTCTGCTTTCAGTTATCCAGGAAACATGATCAGTTCCTTCTCAAGCAGTAAGAAGCAGCTTATGGTATCACATTAACATTTACAATGTAATTACAGTAACTGCAGTAAAGTACAAAAGACCTACCTAATTATTATAACAAAGCAGGAGATAAATACTTATCAAGGCTATCAAATGATAACAAACACAAATAAAATATAAAAGGTTACATTCATGTCACTGCAAGACAAAACATTAATTAGTGATAGATATGACCCAATACTGAATCATGCTGACGAAACTAATCTTACCTCTTACATAATAGCGCACACCAGCTCTAAAACAACTCCTCCTTGAGATGAGAATCCAATCAAAGTACTTTCCATTAATAGAGCACGAATGCATAGTAATAACTTAACTACATTAAGAAAAATATAACATATATAGAAATCATATGTACTATTTATAAATTCAATTTGTATCTATTTACCCTAATAAATTCTCTTTAAGAGAAAAAAAGAACAAAGATATGGAAATCTTTCGGCTTCTTCATGAATATTCACGAGCCTTTAGTACTGTAATCTTCAACTGTGAAGTTTTATCAAGTCAATACCCTATAATGACATATAAACAGTATGTTTAAGCAGTTCGCTATAGTGTTTCTATTTAAATAATATGCTTTCCTTTCCTTGATATCCTCAACCATTAAAAGTAAAGAATTGTTAACCACATTACCAAACAACCTACTCTAAATGAAAAACATATAAATTTAAAATAGATTAACCTTCAAATAAGAAATGGAAAAAGGATGGGGGTGGGGGGGAAGGCTAGGCTACTGCAGTTGAAGAAAAATCTGAAGTATATCACATGCATAATTAAAAATATAAATTAGTCATAACAGTTGGTAAACATATGAAGATTTACAGATCAGACTAAATTAAACAAAGATAACCTAGATACAGAAACTGTAACTCTACTTTTTCTGAAACAGAAAAAGTAAAACTAAATATGAAAAAAAGACTGTAGCTCCCCAAAAGCTTTCCTTAATATAAAATTATTTCCCTAACGTAGTGGATTGAATTATGTCCCCCTAAAACTCATTCAAGCTTGAATTGCATCCCCCAAGTTTTATGTATTAGAAACTTAGCCACTACTGTGACTGTTAAGAGGGTGGGAAATCCTACTACGGTAATTCAAAGATGGAGTCTTGAAGAAGTGATTGGATTGTAGGACTGTGCAGTAGTGAATGGATTAAAAATGGTGGTCAGGGGTGTGGTTCTGAGGGATTTAAAAGAAGAAGAGAGTCTGTCTTTTTCTCTGCTGCTCTCTGTTTCCACCATCTTGTAATGAGTCCCCTGCATCTGTCACCACCACCAGATGGACTTTGGACTTCCCAGGCTCAGAAACTGTAAGTAATAAATTTTGTTTTCTTCACCCAGTTTCAGGTATTTTGTTATAAGCAACAGAAATAGACTAATACACCTAACTGCTGGTAACAGTATCTGCTATCTGATATTCGCTACCATCAGTAATGGAGAATCATATATATACCTGGAAATTATAAAGGGTGACCTCTCCATTACCACAGTAAAGCATTTGCAGAAGCCTTTGGAATTGGCGTACCTCTCCTGATAAATAGCGTTTTTTATTATGAAAAATAATAAACAGAAAAGAATACATAATGGGTATAAATATTTACAAACTGACCTCTCCATTTCATTACCACAGTAAAGCATTTGCAGAAGCCTTTGGAATTGGCGTACCTCTCCTGATAAATAGTGTTTTTTATTATGAAAAATAATAAACAGAAAAGAATACATAATGGGTATAAATATTTACAAAAACACCTTTGTATGGTGAGTTATTGCTTAACGGGTACAGAATCTCTGACAGGGGTGATGGAAATGTTTTGAAAATAGTGATGCTGGTTGCACAACATTGTGAATGTAATTAATGCCACTCACTGAATTGTACACTTAAAAATGGCTAAAATGGCAAATTTTATGTTAAATATATTTGGTCATAATAAAAAAACATTACACACACACACCGCGCCCCCTGTATATCCACCCATATCTTTGAAGCACCTGGAGCTCCTCTCCATCGGACTCCCTTACATCCTCCAAGAAGTAACCACTAACCCTTAGTTCATCTTTCTCTTGGTTGTTTTTCTAGTTTTATCACTAAACAATTTGTTGTTTAGTTTGAACAGTTTTTGACCTTTTATTTTTTTTTACATAAAAGCAATTATTCTGCATGTATTCTTTTGGCTTGCTTATTTGTTCAACATTATGTTCATGAGGATCATTCACTGCTATAACTGTATAATTCTCCACTGTATGAATATACTACACTTTATTAATCCATTCCACTGTCCATGGACATGTAGGTTGTTTCCAGTTTTTGTTATTTTAAACAGTGCTACAAAAATATCTCTGTACATGGACATGTGGAAGTGGCTCTAAGAAGCAGTACTGCTGGGTCACAGAGTAAATACATCATCTGTTCATATCAGGAAATGTCAACATGTTTTGAGAATTACTTTGGCTTCTTATCTTCACCAACATTTATATTGCCTGGTTTTTAACTGTTTGCCACACTGGCAAGGAAGGGAGATATGATAGCAAGACAGATTTGTTTTATTGCTTCAATAGTCTTACCTTTTTTCCTTCCTCATTTATTTAGATTTGCCCTATGGTTATTTTCCACAGGTAACATTTTTTCTTAATATAATTTGATTCATCCATTATAAAGCATAATGGCATAATAAAATAAATATCTATGAACCTACCATCCAAACTTCAGAACAGTGTCAAAACCCTGAGTCTATTTACCTGTTCCTGCCCCATTCCATCCAACTGCCTTCTTGCCCAGAAGTAACATGTTCTCGGGTTCGTGGAGACCATTCTCCTGTCTTTTTAGTCTCATCACATGTAATCATGACTTAAAAACACAGCTTGCATTTGAGTTCTATAAAAATGGCAGCACACTCTTTATAAACTTCAAGCCCTTTTTTTTCCCCATAAGTTCCTGTGATTCACCCTTATACTGCATCAAGCAATAGTTCATTCCTCTTCAGTGTTGTGCAAAATCTATAAGGATCATACCACAAAAGACCTAGTTCTGCTGCTGACAGAAGTTGTAGTGTTCTTAGTTTTGCTCTAACATGATGCTGTGAATATTCTTGTAAATACTTCCTGGTAATAATGTATTGGGTATGCATAGAAGTGCTGGCAAATTAACAAGAGAATGCCAAGTAATTTTCAAAATAGTGGTACCACATAACACCAGGAATATGAGGTGCTAATGATTCACCCCTCTCTGTTACTCAAGTCTGGTATCATCAGACTTGAGCTCCCAATTCACTCTCTTTTGAAATCTATAGCACTAGGGATTTTATCTATTGTGAGACATGAGCCTGCCCTTAAAAGATAAATCTAGCAGAGAATATAAATCATTTTCTTCTGATTACAAGACAAATACATATATAAACATTTTAGAGAATCCAGAAAGCACTGAAGGAACAAGGGACAAATAAAAACGATGAATCCCCTCATTGTGAGATAATTTGAAAAATGTAAATGTATTTACTTCTAGTCTTTTATCAATGAGTTACTCCCAGGGCCACCTATTGCCACTCTCCAGGATGTCCATTTCACACTTCTCCTCAGCCTCTAACACTCGTGCCTCATTCCACTCACAGCTGATGACTTCACTTCCTATTTAACTGTGAAAATAAAAGCCCTCCACATGCTCCCACTACATTTATACACCCACCTGCATCCACATATCTGTTTTCCTTCTATGATTGTGGATGAGCTGCCTATGCCAGGCCCTCTACCTGTGCACTAGACCCCCAACCCTACAACACACTCAGAGACACCCACTCCAGCATGCACCTTCACCAATTTACCCCTTCACCAAATTCTTTCTCATCAGCATTTAGAAGTGTCCCTCCCTCAACTGAGGAGGAAGAACACAACCTCCTTCTGCAATAGTCATCACATTTAACCAACCAGCAGCATATCAGCCAGTAACACCCTCTTGTTGAAAACATCTTCATTTGCTGCTGGGATACTGCACTCACTGGTTAGTTTGCCCCTTCCTCACTGGCCTTTGCTGGTTCATCTTAATTTCCCTAACTTCTAAATCTTGGAGTAATCATGTGACCTGCCTTTTCAGCTCACTTACTTTGGTTCTGTCACTTCAGAAGTCTTTCATCCTCCCTGAAGCCTACTGTCTGTGGCTCTAACATTTTTTACTACCTAGAACCCCAACTCAGGTTGTCTTCTCTCTTTCTCCAGACCTTTTCTCTTCTCTATATACATTCCTTCCTTTGACAATCACATCCAGCTTCAAGGCTTTAAATACCATTATACCCTGAGGACTCTCAAATTTATGTCTCCGTCAGGGACTTCTCCCCTGAACTCTAGTCCCATATATCTAACTGCCTTCCTGACATCTGTATCTGGATATCTATAGAAATCTCAGCTTAACATGTCCAAATGGAACTCCAGATACTCTTCTGCCTCCTTTCCACCTCCAGACTCTTACCCACCTCAGTGGATGGCTTCCTTCCACTTACATTCTGGCCAACAACCTTAGAGTCATACTAAATTCCTCTTTCATACACCACACACAATCTGTCAGAAAATGCTATTAGCTCTGCCTTCAAAACTTATCTAAAATCTGACCATTTCTCACCACCATCACTGCTACCATCTTGGTCCTAGACATCATCACTTCTCACCTGGATGACTGTAACCAGGTTCCTTGTTCCTTGTATCCACGTGTGCTAATCTTTGGCCTATTCTCTACGCCACAGAGTGATCCTGTCTTATGCCAGTCTTCTACTCAAATCCCCCCAACAGCTCCTCATCACAGTTAAAGTAAAAGACATAGTCCTTCCCATGAGTAATCTGGGCCCACCTACCTCCCAGAACACAGCTCCCACCCCTCTCTTCCTACTCTCTCTGCCCCAGTCATGCTCTTGCCATGGGGCCTTTGTATTTGCTGATCTCTCTGTATATATGTGAAACATGTGACTATATTTTTAGTCAATAATACATTAAACAAAAGCTCATCTAAAGTATGTCCATATAGTTCTTTCACCAAGTAAATTTGATGAAAGCTGGAGTAATGACAATACCTATCAGGCCCACTTAAAATACAAAGCAGAATAAAATTACCATTGATAATAATAATAATAATAAATAAATAAAGCTTTAATGCTAAATGGGTAAACTGTTTCTAAAACTGCCTAGAAAAAAAAGTTTTGTAATCTCACTTGATATTATTTGTCTAGTCACAATCTCATTTAAAATAAAACAAAAAACAGTTGGCTCAAATCCTTACTACCTGAACACATTTGTTCTTATTTTATCCTATAAATAAAGCTTTAATGCTAAATGGGTAAACTGTTTCTAAAACTGCCTAGAAAAAAAAGTTTTGTAACCTCACTTGATATTATTTGTCTAGTCACAATCTCATTTAAAAAAAAACAAAAAACAGTTGGCTCAAATCCTTACTACCTGAACACATTTGTTCTTATTTTATCCTTAGGAGAACTTGGAAAGCTCTACATGGAGGGGAGGGAGTGGGTGGAGAGGAATAAACAAAAGTTTTTATCTTGAAATCTTTCTGATTTTTATTCCCCCACAACCGTGGGAAATGTTTCCCCCACTACTTTTCTCCTTTTAAGTGTAACAAGCAAAATAATTTAATGAAATCATATTAATATAATGAATAAATAAATCATAGATTGTTGTGTTAATAAGCTTCTCAGGGTACTTGATAGAAAGATGTCACCTCAGTTTCTGCAGGGCACAGTCCTGATTATAGGCACTCATCCGCATATATTGTGCTTATACTTCAAGAGCCACCTCACTTTGCTTCCCTATTTTTATTATGATGTTTATGATATGTTTTTTAAATGAACCTACAATTAGATAATCATCACTCATTTTGCATTTGTACTATGATTTCCCCACCACTAAGCATTATTCTTTGTACTCCATCTATTTTCACTTTTCTGTCACTATTTCGACCAGTAAATAAAATTTTTAACCGTAATATTCCTCTCCAAGTTGCTGGTCACCCTAGTTCCTGAGTTTAGCTTTTTTAATTACTAAGAAAAGTTTTCACTTAGCAGCCAGGTTCGAACTACTCTTGTGTAAGATTCAAGACAACATCAAATAAAGGCAAAATACAGTATACTTATTCCTTCTCTTTAAGTCACCAGCCCCAGGACTCTTGAACAGAGAAAGAATAATTTAACCTGAGTAATTCATTCTTTTTTTTAAAAAAAATGGTCACTTACAATCAATATTCTAAGATTTTACATAAAGGAGTTTGATTTTTTTATTAACAGCAATTTCTACTAATTCTGAAATATTCTGCTCATGCAATATTTGAGACAGTCTCTAAATCTACCTTATAATAAAATTTAAATAAAGACTGACAGACACTAAAGAGTAATATTATGCAAGGATACAGCCATGTAACACTGGAAGAGCAAACCGATGGACCTGAAATGGAGATATATATTTAGAATCAATATACTTTAAAAATAAATAAATAAAAAGCAGCATTACATTAAAGATACGTATACACAGGGAGGTAATATAGAAACATAACAAGATAGTAAGCTTATTTGTAACTTTTAATTTTAAAGATATTTTTTCTAATGTAACATTAAGTGTGTGTTACAATCATTTAGGCTTAAATATTCACAGATTTTGGAACACTAATAAAACTACATGAAGTTTCAGAATGTTTACCTCCTTTTCAGTCCTTGCCTACAAAACTTCACTCCTCCAGGGAAAAGATATCCCATGCTAATTGTTTGCAGCTCAAACTACTTTTCCAAAAAAAGCATAGCAAATGACAAGAAATAAAGCAATTAGATAAATCTATTTAGCTAGATTCAATATACTATGTTTCCCTAGCTGAGTGTCCTTGTTTGTAGTTCACTTGTGTAAACAAAGGACAGAAGATGGTGGCAACTATGTATGTCTCTCCTGGGTGACTAAAGGGAGTCAAATAAATGCAGAGCTCTCCACTAAGCCTAGGGACTTAGCCCTGACCCCTCATTTCTCCATTATTCATCAACCAACACCTATTCAATCTCTTTTAGTTAGAGAAAGCAATGTATTTTTACTTAAGGCTTCTATAGAAGTTCAGAGTAAAATAATTAGATGTCTTTAACATAGAATAATGTGAGAGAATAGACCTGATCAAAGTTTGTAAGTTATAAACAGAGTTAAATTAGAATTATTTATCAAAATCCTTGGTGATTAGGTAGTTGTTTTATAATTTGTATTCAATTAAAACTTGGACTATAAGAAATAAGCAGGATTTATTCAGCACACATTACCTCTGGCTGAGCAGAAAGTTCTCTGAGAAGATGACCATTCCATACAAACCGCTGATCTGCCTAAGAGAAGTTTTGAAATTTAATAAAATATCTCCTGCTAAGTTGATTTTCTACAGAAGAAAACTACACCAATCAATGTCTCCCTCTGGTGGCTAGAAGCAGGTTTCTTTGACATGCTCTGAATAGAACACACCTCCCCGTCAAATCTGTCCCTCCTCCAGGTATTCCTGCTCATTGCCTCAGGTCAGACAGAAACCTGGGAGTCCTCTCAGGGTCTTTCTTTCCCTTACATTTAACCAATCGTCAAGTCCTAAATCTCCTTCAAAATCCATCCTCTTTTCTACATTTCTATTCCCACTATCCTTGACCAACACTTGACTCCAGCCTAACTACTAAAACAGCTTCCCTTGCTTTAAGTTTTGGTGTTAGCCCTGCCTACTTTTCCTCAATGATGCTGCCAGAGTTCTCTAGCATGCCCTGTCTCCTATCTGCTTCAAATTCTTCAATGACTGTCATTCTAAAGAACCAAATCTTCGTATGGCTTAACACGTCCTGGGATCTGGCAGCCCCTACTTAATTCTGATCTCATTTCTGGCCACTCTGACTTTTGATCTATAAATACAGAAGAAGCCCCCACAACAATCTCTACTTAAATGGCTCAGTAGATTAACCAATTCTCTCCAATCTCTTTATAAAGCATACCAACTGAACCACACTCCTCCCTCTCCTACCCGTAAAGTCACAGGATATGGCTCTTGCACTTGGCCATAATCAGCTGAATCTCACTTCCTGAGATTCAGGTGTGTGTTTCCAATTGGTTTGTGCCAGTCATACTTGTTATTCATCATTACATAATTTAACCAAATATTTTACAAACCCATGAAATATGACTAAAAATGAACCCGTTTCTATAAAGTTGAATAATTTGAAATATAACTTGATAAGAGGCAAGTTCCTAAAACAAAATTGCTGCTGAATTAGGAGTGGGAATGGCAACTAAAAAAGATTAGAGAAACACAGTAAAAATCTACAGGATTCTGCACTTATACACTGTTCTGTAAATGTCAAAGTCTATAAAAAGACTCAACCAAAAAGCCTTACTGATGTAATTTACCCATGAAAGACAATTTAGAATCAAGGAATCAAAAATCAAAGAAAAGCCTGTCGCCCTACATAAAAGTACTAATCAGTCAATACAAAATTCTATGTTTTAAGTTAAAATGTTTAAAGAATATGTTTCATTTATTACTTTTATGATTCCTTATGTTAACTTGAACTGACTTTTGATTAGCTGACAAAAATTTCCCATCCCATCCCATTCCAACAGATGAGATGGCTTTTTCAGCTTAGCCTAATATTGCTACCGCCTCTGCCTGGAACCCTCCCTCTCCCACTGTCACCTGACCAACAAGGCCTACTCATCATTAAGTCTCAGCTCCAAAGTTAGCTTCCTTTGTAAAGTCATCCCTGACACTTGCAGGCAGAGTGAGACCCTCCTTTCTTCAGGATCCCACTATACTTTGGTACATGTCTCCATTCAGCAATCATGTCTTGTTGTGTCATTCCTTGGACTTTTGATTCCCCGGGAGACTGTAGGTTCTCACAAGGTAGAGGCCACGGCTTTTCATTCTGGGCCCCCAATGGCTAGTACAGTGTTTGGCACATAGCAGGCATTTGAGAGACATTTGATAAACAAATGGAGAATGCAGCAACTGCTTTTAAAACCAACATTCTCTTTGTAGTTAAAAGTCAAATGTCTTGATTGGTTAGCCTACATCTAAACTTACATCTAAGCCTACCTATAATTTTACTAGATTAGAGTATAAAATATTGCCTCAAACAGCCAGTCATCTAAAATACTGAAGTTAAACTATATGAAATTATCATTTTTATTGGTCAAAACAGATTAATTACTGGCAATTTCATATGGTCCAACTTAATAGGTAACAAGTAGCAACCTGTTAAATTCCATCTGCCCCCTAAACACACCTAAGATTTTTTAATAAAAAAAAAAACCAAAGCAGCAATTATCCGGGTTTCTGAAGAGCAGAAACTTTAAGTAGAGATCACTTGAGGCCTAGTTTTAAAGATACACTCATTTAAAAAAAAAAAAAGCAAAAACACCACCAAAAAACTTAAAGAGATATTTTCCAAGTTATTAAATCAATTGTTACTTATCTAGTTAGGAAAATTATAAATAACATCAGTGCAGAAAGAACATCAACTGGGGCCGGCCTGGTGGCGCACTGGATAGTGCGCCGCTTGGGAAGCGCGGCGGCGCTCCTTGCGATCCATTGCCGGACACGGAAAAAAGACAAAAGACAAAAAAAAAAAAAAGAAAAAGAAAAAGAAAGAACATCAACTGTTAGAACATTAATTTTATAAGCCTCATCATGCTGGTAATGGAACTGGTACACTAGGAACACTGAGAGCTAAGAAATTACAAATGAATGCAATGTTAGTTGGAAGATTTGACACCTGAGAGATAGCACTTGATAGCCTAGTAATATTTATGCAAAAATACAAATTCTAAAAGGTTTTCCTCTAACTATATGTGTGTTTCGACAAATTTATGAATATCTACATCAGTGGTTTTTAATCCTGTCTGTGTACAAATACGAATTTCAGGGAATCAATTTAGAATTGTGATGTATAGGGCCAGCCCGGTGGCGCATTCGGTAGAGTGCGGCGCTTGGGAGCACGGCGGCACTCCCGCCCAGGGTTCAGATCCCATATAGAGACCAGTCCGCTCACTGGTTGAGGCGGTGCGGGTGCGACACCGAGGGTTGCGATCCCATTGCCGGTCGCGGTACGGGCGCGACACCGAGGGTTGCGATCCCATTACCGGTCATGAAAAAAGACAAAAAGAAAAAAAAAAAAAGAATTGTGATGTATATGTGAAACATGATAGGTTTTCAAAGCCCCATGCATTATCCTAATACAGCCAGGATTGAGAAAAATCGATGTAAATTTTAATGGATAAAATAGAGATGTGTCCCTTTAAAAAAAACCTAAAAATAAATAAAAATAATAAAAATAACCAAAGATCAAGTTTACCCTCTCCAGGAGACTCATTTCTTGGAATTCTGGACTAGTATTAGACAGCCGCTGCAAAGTATGGGTCAAATCATATGTCGTTGAAAAGTAAAATCCATCCATACTCAGGACATGGCTTATCATTGCTAAGAAAGTTTTATTATCTTGTAACTGTAAACAAAGGGGGAAAATATCAGTATATGTTATAGTTGAAAAGGAATTTGTTGGCATGAGAAAAGAGTAAAAATAAAAACCCTTAAGTCTTGCCCTGTTAAATACCACTGACGGAAGGACTGGGCCAGAGAAGGGTACGCTCACCATTTCCCTGGGACCTACAATAGCTTCTAACACACAGAAGATGCTCATAAATATTGTAGGGTAGTATTATGATTTGATTATGTAGGACTCCTTCCCTTTGGTATTTGTTACAAGTTTTACTCTAATGGGCAGAAGAGTTGTTTTAACAAAACATCATCACCTTAGGTTATGATGTGCCAGACACTTTCCATAGATTCTCTTTAATTGTCACAACAACCCTGCTAGATTGGCATAACTATCCTCATTTGACAAATGAAACACATAAAATCATGAAGGGCCCAGTAACACCGAGAATAAATAACAAACCAAGAACAATAAAACACAAACAATATTTTAAAAATATTTTTTATGGCTAGGTATAAAAATAGGTAGAGTGGCCTTACTCTCTAGGTTGCTTAAATAATTAGACTTAAAGAAATCCATCATTCTCTGTATTCTGCAACCCCCTGCTCTACGGTACTTCTTTGGGTTTTGCAATTAATAACTGCTTCCAGTTCTTACCTGAATATCAGTTAAGTGTAACATTGTCTTCTTATAAGAAAGGACATCAAAATCTGTTGCTTTCCAGATTACATGATTGAAAAATTCACCTATTTTTGTCTTTTTGGTAATGACAATAAGATAATTACCTGCAAAAAGCAAAGCCAAACACACATAAATATAAAAAAGGCAACATGAAAGCCAAAAGTAACAGTCCTTATTGTTTAAATTTTAAAGGTTAGCAGAATGAGATTGTATTGAGCTACTCAGATAATGGCCCCGTTTTTTTTAAGCAATCTTACAATTTATGATTAGAAAGATCAGCATATTATTTTTTAAATTTTTTCTCAAAAAGATAAAAGCAAAAGCTTTTGGTAACCAAGGAGTCATCTTAGCAGGTGGAAAGTGGAGACAGAAAAATACTTCTCTTTCTCTCTGCTGTCACCCCCAAGGCATACAGAACACAGCTTAAAGCATCATAGGTCATGCGATCTGACCACTGCAGGTCGATGTCTATCTACACCACTGCTATGTCTTTTATGTTATTCTAAATGGTAGAGAATGAGCTGGGGCAGTATAACAGGTTACTGCAATATTACATGGGTGATGGTTACGAATCAAGGAGTCATCACAGTACCATGCACAATACACCACTCCTGATCCTGGCCACCTCCTCCCTCCACAAATAAAACAGAGTAACTCTTTCTCACTAAATCAATTCTTAAGATCTGTTCAATGATCTACCCACAAGTACTTCCCTGGACGTTTTCCTGTGTACCTCTCTTTCCTAGAACTTGTCACACATTGCACTGCCGTAATTTGCTACTTATATGTCTCTCTCACTAGACTGTGAACTGAAGACAAAAGGGACTTTAATCTTTTATAACAAGTATCTAGCACAGTGCCTGAAATAAGAAGATTTTTTTTTTTTTTTTTTTGTCTTTTTCCGTGTCCGGCAACGGATCACAACCCTCAGTGTTGCCCCCGTACCGGACCGGGGACCGGCAACGGGATCGCAACCCTCGGGGTCGCTCCCGCGCCTCGCTCAGCCAGTGAGCGGGAACCGGTCTGTATGTGGGATCCGAACCCTCGGGCGGGAGCGCCGCCGCGCTTCCCAAGCGGCGCACTTATCCAGTGCGCCACCGGGCCGGCCCGAAATAAGAGGAATTTTAAAGAAAGTTCAATGATGCTGGCCAGTTAGCTCAGCTGGTTAGAGCACGGCCTTATAACACTGAGGTAATGGGCTCAAAGCCCCATACTATATTGTCAGCCACCCTGAAAAAGCCAAAAAACAGTTCAATGAAATAAAGTTTAAGTAAACAAAAATCAGCTTCTTAATAATGCAGAACCAAGAAACATCCTCTAACATGCACTATGTCATATCACTATAGAACTGAAAGTGCAGAATACATTAATCCATCAATGCATTAAACTTTTTATTTAAATACTCTTGAAATATGAAAAATGTCTAGGTGACTGGAGATTTTGGCTATAGTTAAAATAAAACCAAATACTTAAGCTTTTTCTTTAAAAAAAAAAAAAACCCTCAGGATGATAAATTTAACCATTTGGGGGATATAACTCTTAGAAATTAACAACAAATATCTAAACTAGAAATTTACTCCCTAAACCATAATATGAAGTATGCCTACGCCTTCATCTTATACTCTAACATTGTCAATTTAATTACCTTCTTTGCCCATCTTAGCTTATTTTGTCTTACCTGCCACCAGACGAATTGTGCCCAGTATACCAAATATTGGTCTTGTGACAGCTGAAGGAGGAACATCTTTCTTGACTTTAAAAGGGGGGGGGGGGGAAGAAAAATCATATAGTAAAAGCTGACCAATAGAAATGGTAATTTAGTTTGACTTCAATAGTTACTCCAACTAAATTAATCTGTATGATTTGTTCTAAGAAAGCAATATTCCTTCATTAATGTTGGACCTCAATTTTGGCAGAACATAAAATTAAGATGTCCATGTTACATATAACGGAAAGGACTCAGCCCATCTAGAATATGGTGCCAAAAGTAATATGCTTCAGCTTCCTCATCAGGTGAATCATGGGTTATTTCTACTGTCAATTTTTAACCAAATTTATCCACTGCTTGTCAGAAACTAAGTACCCACCCCTTAAAGAGAATTAGAGAAAGTGAGAGTCTGAGACAAGGTTTTAATCCTAACATTCAACTAACAGAATGCAAAAAAAAGACGTGCCCATCTACATTTAAGAAAATGGGAATGGAGGCAAAGATCCAAGGGAAGAAGGAGGAAGGAAAAGCCTCCTCCTTGTGTCTAACAGCAATTTATACAGGTATGCAGGGAGGCATCCTCATTAACCCTGATTTGATCAATAATGCCCTTATTAATAAAATAGTACCTTACATTATAAAAAACATTTTGTGGAACTCGAGCTTAGAAAACAACGTCAAAAAGGGAGGAGAGAGAGTCCCACGGTCAAATTTACTTTGCTGCACCCCAAACTCCTCCATTCCCTCTCCTGGAGAAAGAATCACAACTCACATTAGGAGAATAAAGGCTCTGAGAAGGCCTACAGTAAAAGGAAGCTGTTCCACTGTTTCATCCAAGGATTCCTGAACCTATGGGGTTTAAAACTTTCCTTTCGGTTACAGCTTATTATCATCCTGAAACTCATTTGAGAAACACTGCTACAAACCCAAGCACTCATTCTCAAAGGCAGTCATTACAGTAATTCTTTTATTCTAAATAATTAATTATGAATAAAGTGATTCTGATTAAGGTCTAAAATTCACTTCTGTTTCTCTTAATAATTCAATTTACTTAGTAATGCTATGCCACAATTAACTAACAAGATAAATAGGAATGCCAGTAGTGAAAAGCTCAGAGAAAATTCTGAATATACTGAAATTATCTTATAAACTTAAATGTACTATTGATAGAGCTTTAAGTTACATTAATTGCAGCAATAAAACTGTGGTAATTCTGAGAATACACGTTAGCTTTCCATGGAAAAAAAAATTCCTCTTTCCAAGGCCATAGTTTACATTCCTCATGGTAAAAAGAAACTAGCTAAGAAAATTGTCAGCGAGTCAGCCTCTCATCGTCAATGACTTTGGGTCAAAGTATTTCATCACGTGTCTACTGATGACTGCTTGGTATCATCATCTTTACAGCCAAACTATTCACAACCTTTAGCTTTTGGTCTATTCAAATGGGGCTGCAATCTATACCTACAAATAAAATGTCACAGAAAGGTCAAAAATAACTGAAAATAAACCCATACTAAAGCTCTTATAAGACACTACGATGTATCAATATGGCATAAAAAAGAAGTGTATTTAAACTTCAGGAGAACTATATTAAAACTGGTTAACACTAATCAGCTATCTTGAGAGAGCAGCCACCAAGCATCAGACAAACAGGAAATGCCAAATTATCAAACTAAAACAGGGCTTTAATTCTATTTGATCAAAGGAAAATTATATATGATACTTACCACAAAAGCCAGATAACCAAGGAAATGGAAATTTAATAGCCATACTTTTCTTACACTTTACTATCCCACTGAAAATATATTTCATTTTGTCCATTGAAAAGATATTTACCGAATGCCTACTCTATTGTTATTCAAATATTATTTTTAAAGGAAAAAACAAATACAGAACTATCTGAAGGTGAACTGAAATTTTTAAACAAATGAAAAGTGGAATTCTAAATGAGATACCACATACTATATTAATTTGTCAGCAAAAATTTTTCACATTAATTTATTCAGAACAAGAGTGTTCCACACAATTGGAAAAAAAAAAAATGTTTTTCACACCCCTGAGAAGCAAAACTAAAATATAACTGGGTAGGTAGATAAAGCTTAGAACATCATTTGCCTGAAATGCTTAAAAGTTTTAGTAAAGTATATTCTATTTTTCATTTATTAAATTAGCCTCACAGTCATGAAAAGTTTCAAAAGAATAACAAAAGCAGCTGTTAAAATTCCGTACACTTAAAACTGAAACAACTTTTTCACACTCAAATACCTTAAATCTTAGAGCTGGAAAGCAGCTTAGACATCTAAACCAAATACAAAGAAAGAAATCATTATATTTTTAAATACTTACAAACAATTAAGTGCTGCCTAAATTTTCCAAGATCATTTCTCTTTTTCATAAAAAGGAGATAGCATAAAATTAATGTATAAAAATTAAATAAGGTAGCAAGAATGAAAATTTTAATATGAAGGCACTCAGAGACCCACACACTGACATACCCGTGAGTAATTTATTTTAGTTACTGCAATTCACTTATAAAATCTTTCTCAGACACTTCTAAATCTGGCTATAAAATACCTGCAAGAGTAACCTCTGTGGACACACGGTCAATGGTAAGCACATCATCTGCTCCATCATCACAAGCTTCCACATAAAATTTTTCAGGTGTGATATGCCTAAGAAGAAATTTAAAAGCATAAATACCTAAACCAAATGAAATGAAAAATTCTAAAAAACTATTTACTGTAACAATTACAAAAGGGTTTAAATTCAACATTATTTTCCCAGCTTCTAAAAAAGATGAAGTTAAGTTACTGTCTTCATGAGTTCACTGCAACTCTTTTCCCTCTTATGATAGTACTTCAAAAAGTTTGTGGAATAATAGAATTAAAAGATAATACAAATCCTTGCATGAACTTTTTGAAGTATCCTCTTAAATTTAATGCAGACACAATTTTTCTAAAACCATCGATTTAACTTATGAAACAAAATCATAATCAAATCTAATTTACTATATTCACCACCAGGCAGGAGGCAATGTAGCACAGCAAGAGCACAGTCCATAGAATTGCACTACCTGTGCTTGTGTGTCTAAGGTAAGTAACTAAGGCAAGTTACTCATCCTCTCTGTTCTTCCTATTTCTTCATCTGTAAAACAAGTATAATACCAGACTCACCACATAGCACTGTTGTGAGGATTAAATGAGCTAATCGTTGGTAAACACTTAGAACTCCACTTGACACATAGTAAGCAAGATATAAGTATTAGCTAAAAATACTAAAAAATGCAATTTTAATAAAACAATTCCAGGAAATTGTTTAAAATAAATTAACATTCAGGTGTTTTTGTTGTTGTTAGTAGAAAAACCACAAAATGTATTCCTGACGAAAACTTCTCATTCTGCAAAATAAAAAAAATAAAATAAAAGGGTTTTAAAAGTAGGGTTGGGGGGCCGGCCCGGTGGCGCACTCGGTAGAGTGCAGCCCTTGGGAGCGTGGCGGCGCTCCCGCTGAGGGTTCGGATCCCATATAGAGACCAGTCTGCTCACTGGTTGAGCGCGGTGCGGGCGCGACACCGAGGGTTGTGATCCCGTTGCTGGTCGCGGTACGGGCGCGACACTGAGGGTTGCGATCCCATTACTGGTCATGAAAAAAAGACAAAAAGGAAAAAAAAAAAAAAGTAGGGTTGGGACAAACTACTCAAATTTTATGCAACTTTGTAACCAGGGTCTATCAAAAATAACAGTTGTTGGTTCCTTAAGAAATAACTTGGATAGTACATGCAAGCAACTCAGCATGGTTACAGAATGACTCAGGAAAAAATAAGCAGAAACAACAAAGTGAAAACGCAGACTTGCAGGCATTAAAATAATGCAGAATGAAGTAGAACATTAAGCCGTTGATCAAGGCTATTATTAAGGTAGGCACAGGGGGGAGTACAACCCTCCAGGGGCTGAGCAAGGCCGAGAAGGGCAGCTGAGTATAGGAACCTTTATTTTTTTCCAAAAATGCATCTGTATTGTTCATAAACTATACTTAAAAGAACTTGTCTGTGCAGCAGCCAATCTGAGGGCTTTTTCCTTTCCTTTTTAATTCTACTCCCAGTATTCTGGGGAGTACCTTGCCTATGAAAAACCTCATGCAAACCCACACAACCATCACTGACATCATTTCCTATTTACCAATTGAGTATAAGCTATTTGTTGTTATAGAAATATATGCTGTAGTAAAACAAACCGTATTGATGATTTTTGACTATAAATTGAGTTGAATAATCAACTCAATTATCCAAATATAACTTTGTCCTTTTATAGCTCATCCGTAACTAACTTAATATCAGGCTAATTTCGTTCATTTTGGGGTGTATGCTAAGGGAATGAAAATCAATATGAAGAAAAATACAAGAAGGCAAATCTGCTTCAAATATGGCAGTCTTCAATTCAAACTAAATATAATAGTTCATTCCTTTTTATTACTGAATAATATTCCATTGTGTGGACATGTCACAATTTGTTTATCCATTCACTTTTGATGGATATTTGGGTTGTTCCCAGTTTGGGATTACAATGAATAAAGGTTCTAGGACTGTCTGGTTAGCTCAGTTGGTTAGAGTGCAGCCTCATAAACTCAAGGTCACCAATTCAGATCCCCATACCGGCCAGCCATAAAAATAAATAAATAAGGTCCTATGAACATTCTTGTACAAGTCTTAAGGCAGACATACGCATTCATTTATCTTTCACTTAGAAGTGAGATGGCTGGATCATACCGTATGTATATGCATAATTTGGGCAGGGAGGGAGAAAAAGGAGGGATTGCAGGCATAAGGAAACTTTTTGAGGTAATGGAGGTGTGCACTATCTTAATACTGGCAATGGTTTCATAGGTGTAAAGATATGTCAAAATTTATCAGACTGTACATTTAAATATATGCTGTTTGTGGTATGTCAACTAAACTTGAATAAAGCAATTTAAAAAAACAAAGTAAGAGGTACTGAAACAAAATAAAAGAAATATAAAGTACTTCCAGACTATTTAGCTTTAAATTATTAAAAACAACAAAAAAAAAACTACTTCAGTCTATAAGCATTGTATAAGCATTACACAAGCACTAGGGACTAGGAGGTGGGTGGTAAAATACAGGGAAAGTTGAACCAGGAAGTTCAGTGGTTTGTTCAGGGACTCACTGATGGTAGGCATGTGGTTGGTATTCAAACGAAGTTTGCAAGAGTCTAAAACCTGTAATTTTTTCACCACACTATATTACTAGAACTTGAAGACATCACCCTTTGCCAGGCTGGCACAGATAACTTTGTGTTCGAAATAGACCCTGGTCAGTCAAGAAAACACTGTTATTTATTCTTTGTTTAAGAAATAAATACAAGACTTGGTTTAATAAAATTTAAAAACTTTCCATCAAAAAAGATTTTTTAAAAGTTTTATCACTTAGAAACCCAAACACTAGGTATCGAAACATTCAGTTGAGGGAAGGATCTCATTCCCTGTCACAGGCTCAGCTTTCTCTCCACTAAAATAAGACAACTGATAGGTAAGAATAAATGAGTGAACACATGCGATATGCCCAGCACTTAAGACTCCATGACCTCAGACTACTAGGTTTTAATGCTGTTTTTACTCTTCTGCTGTCTTTAGTCTCCTAACAATTCATCAACACTGCTCCCTTGGCTCCATTTAGTTTTACATCTAAGACAAAGTTAACAGGTCTCTGACAAGGTGTGAGCAGGGCTACACAGTTTTGACCACACAGTAAAGTCCATGGGATTTATTATATCCATTTTCTTCATACTGCTCAGAAGCCTACATTCTTCTAAGTTCAGAGCTGTATTTTGAGAGAGAGTTACTATAATTTATTTCTCCAGATAAATGGTGTTACTTCTTCAATAACTAATGTTATTATGATTATAGAAAGATGAGTATTCAACATACAATCTCAGAAATAAAATTCCTCCACTTTTTTATACAATGCATAAAAACACAAAGCTAAATAAATAAGCAGCCAATAGAGAAATGCATATAGCTTGTCCTCAATAGCTCACCCTTCTTATACTCAGCATTTAAACTTCTCACTTGGGCCTGGGGCATCGTGCTGAGGAATGGACCCCTCTCCACAACCAGGTACACGGCCAACACCAAGGGTCATGCCAAAAACATCACCTCCATGTGGGTGGCCCACCACAGTAACCACAGCTGCCGCAAAAGCGGCCAGATGTCAAAACCACCACGCAGATGGTCCGCCAGCCACTGGAGTGCAACGACACAAGAAGAGTCACCAGTAGAGACCAAAAAAAAGAATAGGATGTCTCTCTCCACAAAGCCCATTCCAGAGTGACAGAAGCAGCATCTGCTCTATAATTATATTGAGAGACCTGAACACACCTTTCCTCGTTGGACAGATCATCTAGGCAACAAATCAACAGAGTAACTGTTACTCTTTAGAGGGAGAAAAGAAATCTAGGGTTATCAGTGGCAGGAGGTAGGAAGGAGAGGGGGATGGGGAGAGATGGACAAAGGGCATAAAGAATAAGTATGATTTGTGACAATATACATACTAATAATGATTTGATCAACATATGTCAACAGAATCCCCAAAATATGCATTATCAATTATGATTCAATAAAAATAAACTTCTCACTTGTAAAACTTCTACAATGAAAATAAATTATTTGAATGAAAACAATGAATTGAAAAGTCACACTCATTTCCATACATAAGTTTTTGTGTGTAACTTAATAGGTACATTTCAGTCAGTGACAAAGTATTTACTGTAAAAGTGTTTACAACAGCAGAAAAGTCACACTCTCACACACACACTCACAGAAAAAAAAAAAAAAACCCAGTACAAGGACTTAAAAAGTTTTTCCCAACCTGGCATTTAAAACTAATTTGGAAGGGTGTCGGAACAATGATAAATATATATATCTTAGATTAGGACTTCATATTGTATACAAAAATAAATACAGCTATACAACTACTCCTTTACTAATTGTTACAGTCTTAATAATCACAGTCAAAGCTAATGACCTCACTACATGCTTAAGATCTTTAAAATTACAAAGTTAAAAAATGAATTTTCTTCTAAAAAGAAATATAGTATATGACAATTCCAAGTCTGGATAGACACATTTGAAATGAGAAGATCAACAAATTAAAATTTTTAGGTACAATGAAATAAATTTCCAAGAATGAAAACCCTCCACATAATAAAATCTTGTTCTTCTTTCAGAAGACAGAATCTGGGGAGGTGCAGGTTGTGGGCAGATGTTAGCCACTCAAATGCAGGTCTAGAAAGGGAAAAGTACTTGGTAGTGGACTAATTATCTCAGTAACTACAGAATCTAATTGTCTATGAAGTGTGAGCCAATAAATTAAGCAAAATTCAGCAGGTGAATGCTAAAAATCTTCAAGAACTAGAGGGAAAGGTAGTAATGATTTGGGGCAGGGCCTGTGAAGAAATGGCGGCAAATGGGGGGGTGAGGCAGCGAGACTCACTTAAAGGGGGGTGTGAAGCAGCTCAAAGTTTGTATGACGAGCAATAAGATCCCCATCCAAATCCACAGTGTCAAGGCACCTGCCGTCCCTGACTCTGGGATTTAGAATGGTTTGACAAGACAGTCTCTGGATTCCAGGTATAGCTGAGGACCAGGGTGAGAGAGCCAAGTGGAGTTAGGTCTGCTTGCAAATTGGTAAAACCATCGAACTGTCTTCCTCTGCCAGGCTCCTGGAATGCTGGCAGCCAAGCCTATATCATCTCACTCCCCCAACATCCATAGGAGCTTTGAAGACTGTCTCTGAAGAAACTGATTGGCCCAAGAAGAAAATACTTGAAACTGCCTATATTTAGGGGCCCCCAATGAAAGATCTGAGTTCTTGCACAATCACTGAACATTAAGAACCACTAACTGATAAGTCCCAACCCACAAACAGATCTTTCAGTTTTTTTAGTGCCTCATTCTTAAAAAATGGAATAACAACCAGGGATCACTGGATATTTGAGAAAAGGTTCCACAGGAGAGACAGACACCAAAACAAACAGAAAAATAATTTTGGGTAAACAAAGTATGCTGAGAACAGAATATAACTTCAAAACACATTTATAACCGATAGCCTCAGAGAAGTCACTGCATTTACAAAACAAGAACAGGGTGTTACAAAAAAAAAAAAAGAGAGAGAGAGAGCATGAAGAATGTGTTCTTGGACTGGCAGCATAAATAATAATTTGAAAATTTAACAGAAGGGTTGGAAGATAAAATTAAAGAACTTTCCTTGAAAACAGAATGGAAAGAGCTGCAAAACAGGTAAGCACAAAGGAAGGAAGGAAGGAAGGAGGGAAGGAAGGAAGGAAGGAAGGAAGGGAGGGAGGGAGGGAGGGAGGGAGGGAGG
>NW_007727943.1:0-12415 GCF_000696425.1 Galeopterus variegatus | reverse complement strand
AGGGAGGGAGGGAGGGAGGGAGGGAGGGAGGTAAGGGAGGTAAGGGAGGGAGGTAAGGGAGGGAGGGAGGTAAGGGAGAGGAGAAAGAGAGAAAGGAAGAAAAGGAGAAAGGGAGGGAAGAAAAGGAAGAGAAAGAGGCATGATCCAAGATGTTCAGCATCCATTTAGCAGGAATTCCAGAAGAATACACAATAGAAAAAAAAAAAAAAAGAAAAGAAAAGAAAGACACTATCAAGGAAATAGAGCAAAAAAAAATCTCAGACCAAAGGACAAATTTCCAGACTCAAAAGACTCATCAAATAAAAGGGGAACACACAGACATGCACAGGCACAGTAAGCATAAAATTTCAAAACACCATACAGAGACAATTCTAAAGTTTTCAGGAAAATAAAATAAAATAAAGAGAAAGCACTGAAGTATTCAATGGCCACAATATTGGATTTTTCAATAGCAACACAAAAGCAAGGTCTTTAAAATTCTGAAGGGTAATAATTACCAATCGAGAATTCTATACCTAGCCACACTTAACAAACAAGTGTGAGGGCAGAATGAAAACATTTTCAAATACATGATGTCTCAAAAGATGCCTCTCTTTCACTCTTTCTTAGAAAGAAGGAAGAGTGTTTTCCACCAAAATGAAGAAGTAAATCAAGAGAGTTAGACTTGGAATGCAAAACAAGAGAGAAGTGAAAGGAATTCTCATGATGATGCTCATGCTGAAGAGAGGTCCCAAGACAGCAGCAATGCAACAGGTCTAAAGGATAACCAGCCCAGATTAAAGCAGGAGGAGAGTAGGCTTCCAGAAGTAAGTCTCAGAGAAAAAAATAAATTGATAGTTACCTGACATATTTGACAGTCTTATTGCTGTCAGAGAGATTAAAGATTAACTAGCAATAGGTACAAATAACAAAGAAAATAAAAAGAATGAAGGCATTTTTAAATTCCAGGGAGAACAAAATATTTTTATAAAAAAATGTAATTATGATATACTATGTGGTTTCATTTGAACCACATCTACACAACCATAGCACTGTGAACACTGAATATCTTACTATAACTACATTGAGAAAAGAGGAAAAGAGGGAGGTATAAAAGCTAAATCTTCACCTTCTGGAGTAGGAAGTCATCACACAACTAAAACAAAACAAAACAAAAATCAGGAAACAGCACTATGAACATGTTGTTTAGAAATAAAGAGCAAAATACCAGAAGTTGCTTTAACAGTTAAAAGTAGATGCCTCTCGGGCCAGCCCGGTGGCGCACTGGATAAGTGCGCCGCTTGGGAAGCGCGGCGGCGCTCCCGCCCGAGGGTTCGGATCCCACATACAGACTGGTTCCCACTCACTGGCTGAGCGAGGCGCGGGAGCAACACCGAGGGTTGCAATCCCGTTGCCGGTCCCCGGTCCGGTACGGGGGCAACACTGAGGGTTGCGATCCGTTGCCGGACACGGAAAAAGACAAAAGACAAAAAAAAAAAAAAAATTAGATGCCTCTCCAACAGTGGGAACTGGAAGTGCAGAAGGGTGCACTCTGTTGTAAGCACAGTATACTGTTTACTTTTAAACCATATACATGCATGAGATTGAAATAAAAATTAAGTTCAAAAAAAGTATTAAAATAATGAAATACAAAAATGAAGTAATTATGGATCAAGGGAGAAAGTTCCAGCTTAAAAGCCCTGGGACCTTTGCTTGAACTTACCTCTCAGAGATGCTGGTGGAATCTAAGTTGCTGGTGCTGCCACCAGACTATTCAGATAATGTCACCGAACATGATCTCTCTAGGCTTAAGAACTGAAGCCATGAAGATATGAACAGTGATTGCAAGCTAATCCACATGTCTAAGGACAGTAACTGTAATGACTAAGAATCCCACTAATCACAACGGCAGATGTCATCTCAATCACAGACACCTACTTATGTCTTTGCTGTCCTCCTCTTCTCCTTTCCCTCTTTTCACTTCCCACCACTCTTTAATTGGCCTTAATATTGATCTGAAGTATATCTGTTTTATGTAGTAAATTTTATTCTATAAGTTTTGTGCTCCACAGTCTTCACTTCAAAAGGTAGTGAAATCAACTTCAATTCTCTAGTCAAAAACAATTGAGTATACATTCAGTTGTATAATTTTTGATGGTGTGTATGGTTTTATTGCTTTTTTTTTTTTTTTAAATCTTCACCAAACAGGCCACCAAGTCTCTGCAAATCAGGACTCATAGCTTTTCAATTCTCCTTTGTATTTTTCACACAAGAAGACAGCAGAAGTACAATCAACTTTCTTAGAAAATATAGCATGGTTAGTCAGCAAATACCTATATTGTTTTTCTTTATACATATGGTCTTTAGCTAATGTTTTCTTTGGCTCAGTGACAGAGTAAAGAGAATTTTAAACACAGCTTTTCTTTCTCCTAGCTAAGAAAAGATCTTGACAGGTAAAGTTTTAAACTGGGTTTGAGGAGAAAGAGGGAACAGTGTGTTCTCTGACTGAAATTTTAAAAAGTGTCACTGAAGCCATGTTCCACCTGGAGTTTTTCAAAATTAACCAGAATCAATAGGTTATACTGAGTTCTGAAGGTAATAAATACATAAAACCAAGACAAAAGACTCAATGATAATCAAAAATTTAGGAAAAAATCCTCTCCCTACTGCAAAAAGAATGGCTCTCAATTAGTGGCTGTTCTTCATTTCCATAAAACTCACATTTATTTTATGAAATAGAGTGTAGAAGTTAAGGCAAAAAGATACCATCCAAGAAGATTATTTGGTCATTAACTATGCTGTTGATAATAGATCGCTATGGTTCAAAGTCATGCAGTAGTATTATCCATAGTTTTAGTTACCCACAGGCAACCACAGTCTGAAAATAGGTAAGTACATACAATACCCTCTTTTGAAAGAAAGAGAGAGACCATATTCAAATAACTTTTATTACAGTATATTACTACAATGTTCTATTTTATTATTGTTAATCTCTTCCTGTGACGAACTTACAAACTAAACTTTATCATAGGTATGTATGCATAGGAAAAAACATAAGAGTTCAGTACTATACACGATTTCAGGCATCCACTGGGGGTCTTGGAACATGTTTCCCTGAGGATAAGTGGGGACTACTGTACTGTACACTAAAAAGAGCTCTGTTCCTATACAAATATCTGGTGAGGTGATCAGAATCCAATTAACTATTAAGTCTACCTGAACAAGACTACTACTAAGTTTCTTTCAAGACAAGGGTATTCAATATCTACACAGAATTCTGGTTTCTGGTAAGATGACACATATTATGGAAGATATAACAAAATAGCATAATGCTTAAATAATAATTGCTTCCTATTTTGACTACCTTCATTCAGTTGACTGTTTTGATTTTAAAGATTACTGCCCAAATATGGAATAAAAAAGAAAAAGAAATCATAGGGGAATAAAAGTTAAATTCAACAAAGGCAATTTTGGCCATTATACTTAATACAAATGCATGTAATCTTACAGCCATCTGGGATTCAATAGCTCTTCAGAGCGCTTTTTAAAAATTACCTTGTTAAATTTTAAGATAACTAATATATTTAATTATAATATAAACACCAGACATTTTTATTTTCTTTCAGTGTTGGCATTATGATTTGCCAGTATCAGAAAACATACTCTTATCCCCCATGTAACATTCACATCTATTTCAGGCAACAACTGACCTCTTCAAAATTCTGACAAACAACAATAAGTAACATTGACCCACTTCAAATATATTACTACTAGACAACCACAAACCTATTAAAATGGCTGTTATCAAGAAGGGAAAAAAAGCAGCAAATATTGGTGAGGATGTGGAAAGACTATAACCCTGCCACATTGCTGCTGTGAATGTAAAGTGGCACAGCCTCTATGAGAACGGTATGGCAATTTCTCAAAAAACTAAAACTAGAATTATCATATGATCCAGCAACTCCCCATTGGGTATGTACTCAAATTAATTGAAAGCAGGGTCTCAAAGAGATATCTGTACACCCAAGTTCATAGCAGCATTATTTATAGCCCAAAACATGGAAGCAACCTAAATGTCTATCAACAGATGAATGGATAAACAAAATGTTATATATATATATATGTATATGTATATATATATATATATATATATATATATATATATATATATAACAGAATATTATTCAAACTTAAAAAGGAAGAAATTCTGACACATGCTACAACATGGATAAACTTTGAGGACATTATGCTAATGAAATAAACCAATCACAAACAAATACTATATCATTCCACTTATATGAGGCACCTAGAATAGTCAAATTCAGAGACAGAAAGTAGAACAGTGATTGCCTGGGACTGTGGGGATGGAGAAATAGGAAGTCGTTTAATAAATAGTAAAGAGTTTAAGTTTTGCAAGCTGATAAAAGAGTTTTGGAGAGGGATGGTGGCAACAGTTACACAGCAATATGTCTTTAGTGCCACTGAACTATACACTTAAAAATGATTAAGGGGTCGTCCCCGCGGGACCTGGGCCAGGCAAGTCCCTGCCCCCCAGAGGCCTGAACTGATGACCCCTAGGTCCCGAGGCAGCAGCTCCAACCAGGCAGCCCCCGTAAGATCCAGGCCAGGCCCTAAGGCACAGCTCCTATCCGGCAGCCCTCATGGGATCCAGGCCAGGCGAGTCCCTGCTCCCTCGAGGCCCGAACCAACGATCCCCAGACCTCAAGGCAGCAAGAGGCAGCTGAGTGACAGCAAAACTCCCTGCCACTGCTGCAGACACCAGGGTAGAACAAGTGGATGGTGAAAACCTCTGCCATAATGACGAAACACCAATGGAGAGATACTAGAAATATGAAAAACCAAGAAAGTAAGACACCACCAAAGGAATATAACGGCTCTCAAATTCTAGATCCTATAGCACAGGAAGTGCATCAAATGACTGACAAGGAATAAAGAAACTAAATGAGATACAAGAAGACTCAGTTAGACAACACAATGAAATGAGAAAAAGTATACAGGACCTGAAAGAGGAAATGTACAAAGAAATCAGTGCTCTGAAAAAGAATGTAGCAGAGCTTGAGGAGCTGAAGGATTCATTCATCAAAATAAAAACATAACAGAGAGTTTAACCAGCAGGCTAGAACAAGCAGAAGAGAGAATTTCTGACCTTGAAGATGGCCTGTTCAAAATAACACAGGCAGACAAAAGAAAAAGAAAAAGGAATTTAAAAAATTGAACAAAATCTAAGAGAGATAACAGACAACCTTAAGCACTCAAACATCAGAATCATGGGTATTCCAGAAAGGGAGTAAAAAGGAAATGGCATTAAAAACATATTCAATGTCATAATAGTAGAAAACTTCTCAGGTACAGGGAGAGATACAGATCTTCATATTCAGGAAGCTCAAAGATCCTCAAACATATTCAATCCAAAAAGGTCCTCTCTGAGACATGTTATAGTCAAACTAGAAAAACTCAAAGACAAAAAGAGAATCCTAAAAGCTGCAAGAGAGAAGTGTCAAGTCACCTATAAGGGAGCCCCTACCAGACTAACATCAGACTTTTCATCAGAAACCCTAAAAGGCAGAAGAGAATGGGATGATATATTCAAAACACTAAAAGACAAAAATTGCCAGCCAAGAATACTTTACCCAGCAAGGCTATCCTTCCAAACAGAGATCAAATAGTATCTTTCCCAGACAAACAAAAACTGTGGGAGTTCACTACCACACAACCAGCCTCACGAGAAATTCTCAAGTGAGTACTGGCTCTGGTACCTGAAAAACAACCATCACTACCATGAATACTCAAGAAAAGAACAAAACCCACCAGCAAAATAAAAATGCTAACAATAGAGAGAGAGAGAAAAAAAAAGTTTATCTACCATCCCAAGAAACCAACAAACATAGAAGACAAACAGTAAATCAGAAAGAAAGAAACAAAAGATATTTAAAACATCCAAACAAAAATCAATAAAATGCCAGGAGTAAATCAGCACCTTTCAATAATAACTCAATGTAAAAGGATTGAATTCCCCACTCAAATGACAGACTGACTGATTGGATTAAAAAGATGGACCCAATAATATGCTGCCTTCAAGAGACTCACCTCACCTGTTAAGACACACATCAAAAGATATACCAAGCAAATAGAAATGAAAAATGAGCTGGAATAGGTATTCTTATATCAGATAAAATAGACTTTAAACCAAAAACCATAAAAAAAGATAAGCAATGCCACTATATAATGATAAAAGGATCTACTCAACAAGAAGACAATCATAAATATATAGGCACCCAACATCAGAGCAGCCAGATTTATAAAGCAAAAACTATTAGACCTAAAGAGATAGACATACCATAATAGTAGGGGACCTGAACACCCCATTCTTTATATTGAACAGATCATCATCTAGGCAAAAAATCAATGAGAAAAACAATATCTAAACAACACTTTAGACCAATTGGACTAGGCAGATATCTACAGAACATTTCATCCAACAACCTCAGAATATTCATTCTTCTCATCGACACATAGAATACTCTCCAGGATAGACCACGTTAGGTCACAAATCAAGTCTCAACAAATTCAAAAAAACTGGAATTATTCCATGTATTTTTTCAGACCACAATGGATTAAAACTAGAAATCAATAACAAATGAAACTATGGAAACTACACAAATACATGGAAATTAAACAACATTCTACTTAATGACATATGGGTTCAAGAAGAAATTAAACAGGAAATCAAAAAATTTATTGAAACTAATGAAAATAATGGCACATCAAACCAAAACCTGTGAGATAATGCAAAAGCAGTACTAAGGGGGAAATTTAATGCATTAAATGCTTACTTCAGGAGAATGGAAAGCTGGCCAGTAAAGAACCTAACACTTCACCTTAAAGAATTAGTAAAACAAGAACAATTCAAACCCAAAGTTAGTAGACAGAAACAAATACTTAAGATCAGAGCAGAAGTAAATGAAATAGAAACCCAAAAAAGATACAACAGACCAATGATACAAAAAGATGGTTTTTTGAAAAGATAAATAAAATTGGCAAACCATTAGCAAAGCTAACCAAAAAAAGGAGAGAGAAAACACAAATAACAAAAATTAGAAATGAAAATGGTGATATAACAACTGATACATCAGAAATACAAAGAATCATTACAGACTACTATAAACTACACGCCAACAAATTTGAAAATCTGGAGGAAATGGATAAATATTTGGACACACACAAACTACCAAGACTGAGCCAGGAAGACAGAAAATCTATAGCAATCAAAGAGACTGAAGCTATTATCAGCAGTCTCCTGACAAAGAAAAGCCCAGGACGGGATGGCTTCACTGCAGAATTCTACCAAACCCTTAAAGAAGAATTAATACCAATTTTCTACAAATTATTCCATAAAAATGAAACAGAGGCCATTTTCACAAACTCATTATATAAGGCAAACATCACCCTGATACCAAAACCAAACAAAGATACAACAAAAAAAGAAAACTACAGGCCAACATCTTTGATGAATATAGATGCAAAAATCCTCAATAAAATACTAGCAAATAGAATACAGCAACACATACATAAAATCATACACCATGATCAAGTGGAATTCATCCCAGGGATGCAAGGTTGGTTCAACATATACAAATAAATAAATGTGATACACCAAATCAATAAAATCAAAGACAAAAACCATATGATCATCTCTATAGATGCTGAAAAAGCATTTGACAAAATTCAACATTCATTCATGTTAAAGACTCTCTATAAACTGGGTACAGAAGGAAAGTATCTCAACACAATTAAAGTCATATATGACAAACCTACAGCAAATATCATCCTGAATGGGGAAAAATTGAAAAGCTTTTCCCTTAAGAACAGGAACAAGAAAAGGATGCCCACTCTCACCACTCTTATTCAACACAGTGTTAGAAGTACTCGCCAGAGCAATCAGGGAAGGGAAAGAAATAAAGGGCATCCAGACTGGAAAAGATGAAGTCAAACTGTCCCTGTTTGCAGATGATATGAACCTATGTACAGAACAGCCTAAAGACTCTACAAAAAAACTCTTAGAGTTAATAACGATTTCAGCGAAGTTGCAAGATACAAAATCAACATGCAAAAAACAGTAGCATTTCTATACTCCAACAATGAACTAGCAGAAAAAGAAATCAAGAAAGCTAGCCCATTTACAATAGTCAACAAAAAATAAAATACCTAGGAATAAATTTAACCAAGGATGTGAAAAATCTCTATGACGAGAACTACAAACCATTGTTGAGAGAAATTAAAGAGGACACAAGAAGATGGAAAGATATCCCACGCTCTTGGATTGGAAGAATTAACATTGTGAAAATGTCCATACTACCCAAAATGATCTACAGATTCAATGCAGTCCCCACCAAAATTCCAGAAACATTTTTCTCAGAATTGGAAAAAACAATCATAACATTCATATGGAATAACAAAAGACCATGAAGAGCCAAAGCAATTCTGAGCAAAAAAAAATAAAGCCAGAAGCACAACACTATCTGACTTCAAACTGTACCACAAAGCTATAGAAACCAAAACAGCATGGTACTGGCATAAAAACAGACACACAGACCAATGGAACAAAATAGAGAATCCAGAAATCAACCCATGCATCTACAGCCACTTGATCTTCAACAAAGACACCAAGACTAGACCCTGGGGAAGAGACTGCCTCTTCAGTAAATGGTGCTGGGAAAATTGGACATTCATATGTAGGAGAATGAAACTAGACCCATACCTCTCACCATACACAAAAATCAACTCAAAATGGATTAAAGAATTAAATATACATCCGGAAACAATAAAACTCCTTAAAGAAAACATAGGAGAAACACTCCAGGAAGTAGGATTGGGTACAGACTTTATGAATACAACCCTGGAAGCACAGGCAACCAAAGGAAAAATAAACAAATGGGATTATATCAAACTAAAAAGCTCCTGCACAGCAAAAGAAACAACTAACAGAGTGAAAAGACAACCAACAAAGTGGGAGAAAATATTTGCAAAATATACATCTGACAAAGGATTAATAACCAGAATATACAAGGAACTCAAACAACTTAAAAGCAAAAAAACAAGTAACCCAATTAAAAAATGGGCAAAGGAGATGAATAGGCATTTCTCAAAGGAAGATACACAAATGGCCAACAGACACATGAAAGAATGCTCAACCTCTCTCACCATTCAGGAAATGCAAATCAAAACCACTCTGAGATACCATCTCACTCCAGTTAGGATGGCTAATATCCAAAAGACCAAGAATGACAAATGCTGGCAAAGATGTGGAGAAAAAGGAACCTTCCTACACTGTTGGTGGGACTGCAAAATGGTGCAGCCTTTATGGAAAATGGCATGGAGGTTCCTCAAACAATTACAGATAGATCTACCATATGACCCAGCTATTCCACTGCTGAGTATATACCAAGAGGAATGGAAATCATCACGTTGAAGGGATACCTGTACTCCCATGTTTGTTGCAGCCCTATTTACATAGCCAAGAGTTGGAACCAGCCTAAATGCTCATCATTGGATGAGTGGATAAGGAAAATGTGGTATATCTACACAATGGAATACTACACCACTGTAAAAAAAAATGAAATACTACCATTTACAGCAACATGGATGGACTTAGAGAAAATTATACTAAGAGAAATAAGCCAGGCACAGAAAGAGAAATACCGCATGTTTCACTTATTTGTGGGAGCTAATATAAATAAATAAATAAACAAACAAACTATAAATAAATGGGAGGGGGAAAAAAAGGAAGACACAACAATCACAACAATTCCTTGAACTTGTTATGACAAGTGAACAGATATGATGTTGATGGAGGGGGAGGGGTCAGAGGGAGGAAGGAAAAGGAGGAATTGGTAAAGGGACATGAAAATCAACTACACTGTATGTTGATAAATCAAAATTTTAAAATTAATTAATTAAAAAGATTAAGATGATAACTTTTATGTTATGTGTATTTTACCACAATTAAAAAAATAATAAAATTCTTACTTGTATTGGAGCATGGTCATTGGCAAGTCATAAAAATGTAGCAAGAACATATTTCCTCAAAAATCTTACGTAAAAAATTAAATCAAGGTGTTTATTGTTACATTTCTCGTTCCATAACAGAGATGCAAAAAGATTACTCAACACAACATGAATGCGATGAGAAGCCCGAAGGGACTGTACCTCAGCAACTCCTCTGTTAGAAGGAGAAACTGGGTACACCCCCGAGTTGGTTTTTGTTACAGTTTTTATTGTAAAGACAAGGAAATTACAGGAAGAGAACAAATGGTTAATCAATCATAGTAAGAACATAAAGAAATTGGCTATGTAACAATCTTTATCCAAGCATGTATGGTTTAAAATAGTTTGAACAATATACCATCAAAAGAGTCATAAATCTAAGCTATGTGACATGCAAAAGAAACAATAAGATAATCATTAAAGTGCGTAAATTCTTGAGAAACTCAAAGAAACAGCTTAAAGCAAAATGTGGAACAACCCCTATGTACTAACTAATCTAGCAGAATGTCCTTGGAAATCTTAACTTACATATTTTCCCATCATTTAAGTTTTGTTGTATTAAGGATTATTGCCCTCAAAACAATCCCTATTTTGCTTGAGCTCTCTCATTCACATTAAAGGCTTTAGACCTGTGTGAGCTTCCTTCTTACATAATCTTCCAATGAACCCATTATATTAACAATCGGTGTATACAATCCCTTACCTAAACAGTGATTAGAGTTGATTTGGTGGGCTCTTGCCCCTTAAGTGTAGGCTCTTGCCTCTTATCCAAGGACTTTTGTCCCATACATGCATTACCTAAAAACCCTATACTAAAAATCAGCTGAGAATCAACATATACTTGATTAGAATTGACTTGGAGGGCTCTTGCCCCCTAGTTGTAGGCTCTTGCCTCCTATCCAAGGACTTCTGTCCTATACATGCATTACCTAAAAACCCTATCTAATAATAGGATTCAAGATTTCTAACCCTCTACAGTTAATGATCAAACTTAATACATTTCTGATTCAAAAGACACAGGCGTAACACTTTACTAGGTTTGGTTAGCAAAAAGTAAGACCTCAAACAGTCAAGAAGGCTTCTCCAAGCCTAATACACCCCTCGGCAGAAGGCACTCCCACCACTTCTCATTCACCCTCCTTTAGGTTCCAGCAGTGTCCCCCTTACTGAGCCCCTCCTTGGGTGCCTCTCCTACAACCCAGATTCATCACAGACACCCCAGGGGCCCAACCCAACCCACAAACCAGCTGGTGTTTCTGTAAGCCAATTCATTTCAATTCCATCTTCTTCCTCAAAATCCGAGGTCCCACCTATTTCCTATTCCCTGTACACCCTAAAACCCATTCCCTCTAACAACCAGACTTCTTCATAGTACCAGGTCTACATTCACCTAATGCGAAGTTCTCATCCACAGCACCATCTTCCAGATCCCCAGGCCCTCCAAAGAATGCTCTTCCACCAGCATGCTCTGGTCCTCACTCAGCTGTACCCAGCCCTAATATACCTTTTGGAAGTGCATGAGAACAACCAAGATACAGACAGTTAAACTTGCAGATTCCTAGGCCCCACCCCCAGAGATTTTCACTCAGTAGGCCTAATGTGGGGCCCTGGAATATGCATTTAAAACAAGCACACCAAGTGATCTGATACAGTCTAGCACTAACCTAGGCTCTCTAGCCTGAACTCCCACCCATGCTTGTATGTATGGATACCCATACTGTCTGTGCCCACATTCACCAAGATAATCTTAGCACCCTATACCCTTGCCTGCACTGAGAGCTGTGTGAATAATCTACATATGTCTTCACATTGTAACTTAGTTTACATTTGTTCTCAGGGTTACATCATATCTGCCCTGACTGACCTCCCAACTATGAGAATCTCTTAAGAAAGGCAACTTCCTGAGTGAGGAAACACTATTTCTTCAGAGGCAAGCTTCAGCCTGATTGAGTATCTAAAGGATTCCCTACCTTATACCTAGTTTCAGCCAACTTTTTAAAGAAAAAAACACTGTAAATGTATCCAATAATGCATTCTTTTCCTAATTGTTTGCAATTTCGAATTTATTATTGTCTGACATTATCCATGCTTACACAAATGATTTAAAAAGCAAAAAGGAGTAGCAACACAAGATATTTAGAACTGCCTATAAGTTCAAAATGTATGAATTTTAAATTCTGAGCAAATCAATATTGTTTTCCATATTAAAAGTCCATACAGAGCAAAGACTCAAGATGGCGACGGGTTTGGAGCGGCCGTGCCAGGCGACAGCGCGACCCTGAGAAGTGTACTCTGTGATACCAGAGTACTATTTACATTTCCAAGAGCAACGAAAAACGAATAAATCTTTGAACAACTAACCTACAACGAC
>NW_007727942.1:348137-348530 GCF_000696425.1 Galeopterus variegatus | reverse complement strand
AAGGCTGTCCTTCCGAAATGAAGGGCAAATAGTATATTTCTCAGACAAGCAAAAACTGTGGTAGTTCACCACCACACGACCACCCTTACAAGAAATTCTCAAGGGAGTACTTGGATTGGACCCTGAAAGATAATTACCATAGCCATAATAATCCAAGCAAAATCAAAACCCACCAGTATAATAAAAATGACAATCATGAAAAGAAAACAAACAAACAAAAACACTAGCTGCTACCTAAGGAACCAACAAACACAGAAAACAAACAGCAAAACAGAAAGCAAGGAACAAATGACACATAAGACAACCAAACAACCATTAAAATGCTAGGAATGAATCAACACCTTTCAATAACAACTCTTAATATAAAAGGTTTAAATTCCCCAATCAAAAGAC
>NW_007727942.1:335092-347062 GCF_000696425.1 Galeopterus variegatus | reverse complement strand
AACAACATGGATGGACCTTGAAATAATAATATTAAGTGAAACGAGTCAGGCAGAGAAAAAGTAATACCACATGTTTTCACTTTCTGGAGGGAACTAAAGTTGAATTGAATTAATTCACACACATACACACACATACACACACACACTCTCAAACACACACACAAAAACAAACAAACAACAACAACAACAACAAAAACCCCCAAAAAACCGGGGGGGGGGAGAGGAAGATATAACAACCTCAATTTTTTTTTGAAGTTCTTACAACAAGAAAATGGAGGGGACACACTTGGGTGGGAGGGGGGAGAGAGAGGAGGGAGGGAGGTTTCGGTGATGGGTCACAATAATCAACTACATTGTATATTGACAAAATAAAAATAATAATAATAAAAAATATTTCATTGAACAAGGATTCAATGCCTTTTTGCCTTTTCCTTTCTTCTCCCCTTCTGGAATACCCATGATTCAGATGTTTGTGCACATCAGATTTTCTGCTAGCTTTCGTAGTTTTTCTTTATTTTTCTTTATTTTTGGCCACCTGGTTTATTTCAAAAAGACCAACTTCCAGATCAGAAATTCCTTCTTCTGCTTGTTCTAGCCTGCTTCTTCACCTTTTGGTTGTGCTTTTTATTTCATTGAATCCTTCAGCTTCGGAAGTTCTGCTACATTCTTTTTTAGGGTATTAATCTCTTCATACATTTTCTCCTTCAGATCCTGGATAATTTTTTCTAATTTCGTTGTGTTATCTAACTAAGTCTTCTTGTATCTCATTGAGTTTCCTGAAGACTGTTGCTCCAAATTCCTTTTCAGTCATTTTAAGGTTTTCCTGCTCTATAGGGTCTGGTACTTGAAAATTATTATATTCCTTTGGTGGAGTCACATTTTCTTGTTTTTTTTTTTCATATTTTATTATCTCTAGTCATTTGGTAGAGCATTTGCTTTTTCTATTACTCTGGAATCAGCTTTGAGAAGAGAGACTTCCTTTTGTAGATGTATTTTATGATGACCATTGAGTGGGGTGTTTTCACATTGATTACAGTCAGATGCAGTAGTTTAGTCTCCATGTGTGGGTACTTTGATTGAATTCAGTATTGGAATTGTGTGTGAATGCCTCCATGGCCTAGTCACTGATGTACTTAGTGATTCCTTTCTATGATTGGTGACACTATGTTGGCTTGTCCAGGATATGGACAAGCTCTTGAGTTCTTGGAAGAAGTGCCTAGATGCCCTGTCACTTTATGGCTGTTTTGGGTGACCCTGAGCAGGCCTTTTGGCACCTCAGCTAGCTCCCCATTACCCTGATGGGTGCACTGGTATATGCTGGTGCTCCTCAGGTTGAATGGGTAAGCCTGGGAGGGTTTTCTCTTTCCTCTTTTCTAGAGGCAGTAACTCCTCCTCAGACATTGCTTCCCCTGGTTGGGGGATGGGTTGGTGGTGATTGAGAATTTTCTTCCTTACCCTATTTTGGTATCCCGGATTTCTGTAATCTCAGAGCATTCCATGTTTCTCTCCTCAGATGAAGGCAGTCCTATGGACTGCACTTGTGCCTCCATCTTCCAGGTTTGCTACTACATATGGCAGCATAATTCCTCTTGTGGGTTGGGCCACTGAGTTGCTTGATCACCTCTTTCCCTGGGCTCCACTGGTGATTCTCCTTTTGTCTATGCCAATGAGTGATCACTGGGCCACTTATCAGTTAGTGATGGCTGCTGATGTGGCAGCAAGCTGTACTTGTGGTGGCAGTTGCTATGGTGGTGGCTGTCACAGACCACTCATTGTGGCTGCCACAGACCACTCATTCAGCACCAGTATCTGTAGCAGAGGTGGGGAGTGCTGCTGCTGGGGAAATTGCCAGCAAGTTGGCTGTGTGTGCTGTTGCCATAAGTTGGGTGGGCTAGTGGGCAGGGCTGCTTGCCAGGGACTGGTGAGGTGGCTGACATACTGGCCTAATTATATTTATATATTTGTTTATTTCTCTTTGTAGTTCTATCAATTTTTGTTTCCCTTATTTTGAAAATCCATTCATTAGTTGCATAAACTATTATGATTGTTATGTCCTTTTGATGAATTGGCCCCTTTATTGCTGTGAAGTGACACTTTTTATAACTAACATTTTTTGCACTGAATTTTACTTTCTTTTATATTAACTGACCCATTCCAGATTTCTTTTGATGTGAAATTGTCTTTCTATCCAATTGCCTTTATACTATCTTTGCTTTTATATTTGAAGTGTATTTTTTCTAGGTATCCTACAGTTGGGTCTTGTTTTTTCTTCTTTGTTTTTTTTTCATTCAGCATTATAATCTCTGCCTTTGATTCAGGGTATTTAGACCATTGACAACTAATGTGATTATTGATAAGATTAGTTTTAAATTTAACATCTTGTTGTTTGTTTTCTCTTTGCTCCTTATGCTATTTTCTTTTTCCTCTTTTTCTAAAGCCTTTGGGATTAATTATTATTTTTTAATCTTCTTTATCTCCTTTTTGGAGATATAACTGTTTAGTCTGATATTTTAGTGGTTTTTTTTAGGGTCAATAGCTCTATCTTATCACAGTCTACCTTCAAGTGATATTATACCACTTCATGTATAGTGTCTTTATAATAGTGTATGCCCATTTACCCCCTACCGACCTAGGTGCTATTGTCATTTATCTTATTTCTACATATGTTTTAAACTCTAGAAGACATAGTTACTACTTTTGCTTTAACATGATATTTTTCAAAGAGATTTTTTAATAAGGTAAAAATTATTGTATATATACCCAAATATTATTAATTATTAGATTTTTAGATGTGATATATATTATTGTATATTTACCCAAATACAATTTTTTTTGTGTTCTCTATTCTGTTATGTAGATCCATATTTCCATTTGAATATATTTCTTACTACCTAAAAGGATTTTTTTAATATGTTTGGTAATCAAGTCTGCTGGTGATGAATTATTTTACTGTTTAAAATTTGTTTACATCGGGCCGGCCCGGTGGCGCACTGGAGAGTGTGCCGCTTGGGAGCGTGGTGGCGCTCCCGCCGAGGGTTCGGATCCCTTGTGGAGACCGGTTCCCGCTCACTGGCTGAGCGCGGTGCGGGCGCAACACCGAGGGTTGCGATCCCATTGCCGGTCCCCGGTACGGGCGCGACACTGAGGGTTGCGATCCCGTTACCAGTCAGTAAAAAAGACAAAAAGGAAAAAAAAATTTGTTTACATCTTTATTTGTCTTTCTTTTGGAAATATATTGTCACTGGGTATAGAATTCTTTGTCTACATCTCTTTTCCCTCGTTTAAGTAATTCAAAGATATTTCACTGTTATTCTCTGGCTTGTATCCACATTTCATAATAGGTATGAATTTCCTGTTTGGATGAGGAAAATATTCTAAAATTAGATGGTGATGGTGAATGCACCACATTGTGAATATACTTAATGACATTGAATTGTAAAATTTAAAAATGGTTTAAAATCATGACTTTTATGTTACATATATTTTAGCACATTAAAAAACAGGCACACAACTTGAATAGACATTTCTTCAAGGAATATATACTAATAATGCATGCATCACTCAAATTCAACAGTTATTAACATTCTACCCTTTATAGTTTATTCAGCTCCCTACTTAAGTTTCTGTCTTTGCTGGGGTATTTGTAAATCATATTCAGGCACCATACCATTTAAACTGTGAATTTTTCAGTGTGTACATGAATGTGATGAAAATGTCCATGCTGCTGTGTGTGAGTCCATGTCTAGTCCATTGCTTTCAACCACTGGCTAGCATATCAGAGTGGATATACACCCTTGTTTATTTATATGTGCCCCCTACAAATAAACACCTAGTCTCCAGCTATTGACTATCATAGAAATGATGTGAAGGCAAGCCTTGTACATTTACACCTTTATCCTACATGAGGATTTCTATGGGATTCATACCCAAAAGTGAGTATATAAACTTTACTAGAAAAGAGATAATAAAATTTATTGTTATAAAATTTATACTTTTATATAACTGCTCTCTGCACAGTGGGCAGCATTAACTACCAGAAGGTTGAATGCAGAAAGTCCCTCACCTTTCAACTCCAGAAGCTTCTATTTTATTTCTCTTCTATGACCCACATCATTTGTCATACTTATTTGGGCATATATCCTAACCACTGAACTTTTACTGTGGGTGAGAATTGGATATGATTCATCAGATTTCAGAGATGCTACCAGACTGGTTGTTTAATAAATTTGAACAGTTCAGGGTCACTACTCTGTACATTAGCTCCACAAACCTGATCGATGATCCACAACTCTAGCTAATCTGTTTCCTTCTGAATATTACCACTGCCCTTCCACACAACCTGTGAGGCCTGCCTAGCTGTCCTTCCTCTGTGAAGAACTGTACTAAGCCTCAAACTCCAGAATGTTTATGCCATTACCAGGCTTTGACTTAATTCTCTTATCCTATGCCCAGGCTTACGCAAAACCAATGTTACCATTGTCAAGTTGTACTGTAGTATTGATACTGATGGTATGTCCTAATTGAATAAAGAGGCTTTGAGCACTTAAAATGACATAGTATTCTCTCTAGCTGCCATGCATGCAGAGAAAAAGACAAGATCCCTTCAACAAATAGGTTGCTTCTTTGCTGGAGAAAGTCTTCGAAGCCAAGACAACGCTGTTAGAGGTTTGTCTTAACGATGGTATATACCAACTTAGGAGAGAGACTGAAGGAAAGTGGTAGAAGAAATAGCTGGGCAGAGGGATATGTAGCCCTCAGTGGAGGTGAGGGTGGTCTGAAAGAGTTCTAAATTAAGAGGGAATAGGGTCTAAAACAGAGCCCAGGAAACAATAACAGAAACAGAAGTCTGGAGGATTGGATCTCCAAAAACACTCACTGATGATCCTGATATGGCCGGAATGTGCCTTTAACGCTTCCCTCCTTTATTGTCCTAGAAACACTTTGAGGTCAGGTACCATGTCTTCTTCACCTGTGTGTCATCCAATGCCTCTAAAGCATTGCTTTAGTAAAAGTAGGTGCTTATTAAATTGTTTATAAGTTAATGTACCTTGTGAGGTGTATTAGTTTTCTGTTGCTACTTTAACAAGTCATCACAAACTCAGCAGCTTAAAAAACACAAATTTATTATCATACACTTCTTTAGGATAGAAGTCCTACATGGATCTCATTGGGATAAAAGCAAGATGTCAGTACAGCTTCATTATTTCCTGAAGGCTCTAGGGAATAATCCAGTTCCTTTACCTTTCTAGCTTCTAGAGGACACATTCGTTCCTTATAGCCTGCTTCCTCCATATTCAAAGGTAGCAAACGTAAGTTGAGTCGCACATCACATCATTTCCATTATCTTATCTCCCATTGAGTCCTTTCTTCTGCCTCCCTCTTACACTTTTTTGGACACGTTGGGATGATTCAGAATAATCTCACTATTTTAGGGTCAACTGATTAACGACTATAATTTTTTCTGCAGCCTTAATTCCTCATTGCTGTGTAACCTACTATATTCACAAGTTCTTGGGATTAGGATATGAATATCTTTGGGGCATGTTCTGCATATCACATGAAGTAATAACCTACAAACTGCAACTGCTTCCACAAATGAGAATCCCCCTGAAAGATTATTTATGGCTGGTGTGCATCCCAGGCAAGTCAGCAACCAGTGGCCACCAGGAAGTGAGTGCTCCGTGGGAAGTCCAGGAATGACATGCTAGGTCAAAAGGTTTTTTGCCCAAGTGAGGATAACAAGTTAGAGGAACCTGCTAGTCAATTTAGAATCATAAGACCTATGGTGAATCCCACCATTCTTTCCCTTAGAGCCAAACACCTGAATAAGGGATTCTCTACCTAGTAAGCTAAATGGGAAGAACATGATGTTGGAGCTGGAAGCTTGTTATCACTATTCAAAATAAATCCTACTGAATGTTTCTCCTGTGAGGTGAGTTCCCTTTCTCCAGAAGGCCTCAGGAGAAGAGAGTTAGGAGGTGACAGCACCAGCAGTAAAATAAGGTCACAAAAGTGTCTTTGGGTGCTGACATATATTGATAGAAGCTTTTCATGTAAGGCATAACTGTGGTGATGCCAGCACCTTCACTGGAAACATTTATCAATCTTGCGTTATAATTTCTGGCTTATAACACTCAGCACAACTTCCATACAATAATTATTTGATCATAATTCCACACTGGTGAAAACCAAGTCTGGGTACTACACCAATTGAGATGAACATGACCCCACCAGATTTGGAACAAGACCAGGATAACCAATACAGCAAGTTTTTCCACTGGATTCTTGACAACCTGAGGCAGTGAGTTCAGACTGTAAAACAAAAAGCTGTGATGATTTGCATAGACATTGCGAAAAGTAGGTGGGATGGGAACATTGCCTGGTAGTAGCCAGGAAGTGAATGGTCTTCAAGGCGCATTAGGGAAATTTGTTGGAGAGAAGTTGGATGATATATACCTCCATTCGTGTTTAAATACAACTACATTACCTTGGGGATACTATATATAAGTCATTCAAAATGTTACTTAATGGTGAAGAATGAAACACCTTCTCTCTGTCATGTATTCACCAGAATTGAACATGGGAAAATGAGGAAGAGTGGAATGTTAGTTTGGGAAGGCATTTTATGGGTGCTAAGGAAATATCCCCCTTTTCCAACCAGAGCACATTGTCCACCTAGCGTCCCCACCCTCCAGGGATATGTCAACATATTGATTTGTGAGGTATAAGCCTCCTACAGTTATGATTTGCTGGGGAGAGTGCCTTGATGACCAAACAAAACTGAAAGGGTGTGGCTCCTCGTTGTCCTGTGGAGTGGTATATACAGGCAGAGCAGGACATTTGAGGCAGACAACTGGGAGGTTTTAACATGGCTGAGGTGACCAAGGAATCCACAGGAGCCGAGTGTACACAGGAGACAATGAACCACAAGAACCAAAGTGAAGAACACAAGGAAAATCTTAAATCAGGTCCAGGGGTGGTGGCAAGGCCAGATAACTGTACTCAAGCTTTTCCTCTTTTTTATTGTTCCCCCACCAAGACTCTTCTCTGTCCTTGTCTGGCATAAATCTTCTCTTAAGCCCTCACCTGTTCTCAGTAAGACCCCCACTTCCCATTTATTCCTCATTTTCTTCCCCCAACTTAATGCTCTTCTTAGCTCATCCTGTTGCCCTTCCAGTTGCTACCCTTCCATATGCATAAGACAGAGAGGAGAGCCAAAAGACTGATTCACATGCATTCAGGTAATATATCTTCTCACAGAACTGCAACTACTTAAAGACAGCAGAACAGAGAAAGAAAAATCAACTCGTTTTAACCATTACCATAGACTGAATAGGAATCTGAGCCAAAAGAAGCTAAGCCAGGCACAAGGGAAGCAGAAGAACTACACTATTTCAAGATAAGACCCCAACATGGAATACAGATGATGATGATTAAGATAAAATCAACGAGGTGAGAGAGGCCCTTCCTCATGGTAGATATGTGTATCTCTGAGTTCTCTGACCATAGGAAGAAAAGTGAGAAAGGAAGAGGCCGTATGGAAGAAAAGGGAGGGAGGTGATGTCCTACCAGATTGGGGGCCCGAATGGCAGGTTCACAGGCAGACATTTGGGATAAGGACTAGGTGAGAACTGTGCACCGAAGACGAATTTCCTTTTATGACACTTTAACCCACGTACAATGAGTTAAAAGGGCCGGTATTTGTATGGGGTGGGAGAAAGAGAAACTAGTGTCAGGGTTTTGATTCTTAGAACCCAGATGGGATGAAGGTGTGATTAGTGTGGAGTTGCAGTGACACCTTAAAAAGGGGCAGACAATGGAATCACCTCCACGTTACCTCATGGGTGTTGAGTGTACCTCACTCTATGCTGTAAGCAACCATAGATCCTAAGAAGGACAAAGACATACACCAAGCTAAAAGTCATCAACAGTACCTCAAGGAATAAAATAATGGTATTTGGAGGTCACAAACCCAACAGTGATTAGGCTAATTTCTTGCTAAGAAACTTGTAGTGAAACAGTGGTCTACCAAGAGGAAGGACTGTGAGAAATTATGAAAGTACTTCACACTTACTATGATTCACCTCCCCATCTTCCCTATACTATCCAATTTTAGTCAATTATGTTACTATTTTTAGAATGACTGGTGTTCACTATTATAGATGTATATATAGGTTTCGTCCAATTACTTGGCAACTTTAAAAGTGTCGTTTGTCCCATGGCTAAGAAATTTAAGAAAATAATTTATAATACCGTCTAGCTTTTCATTTCCTTTATTGTCTGACATTTGGTATTTATATTATTTCCATGTAGCTATACCTAAAAACATTTACATTCTGTTCTGTAACAATAATTCTCATACTCTTATGCTACAAGTATCCAATGATAGGTCTTACACAGCAGTTTCTCCATTGTACAATAAAGTCTCATTAGAACTATATGTACTGAAGTATTGCATGTGTAAAAATATCTGTCTATTCCTTTATACTTAAATGACCCTATGCCTGGGTATAAAATGCTTAGGTCAGTTTTTCTTTTAAGCTTTGCTCCACTGTCTTTTAACAGACTACTGCAGCAAAAAATTCTGAGGCCAGACTGATATTTTCCCTTTACAAGCCAAGCTTGATCTTTTGCTTCTCTGCCCAAGCATTTTTTTTTTTTTATCTCTGAAGTCTAATAATTTACTTAAACTTTCAGTGTTGCTTTTTGGACCAATTTATCCTGTGACAGAATAGAAGGAAACTTTCAATCTGAAGCCTAAATATTTTTTATCCAGAATCATTTTCAGCATTAAACCTTTGAATTTTTTCTTTCTTCTCTTCCTCAGGAGCACTCATTTTGCATATATTGGATACCCCTTATCACTTTTCATTTCTATTTGATTTTGCTCACCTTACTCAACTTGTCCTCTATAACCTTGGCTGTCTTTTCAGAGGCATGCTTCCCTTTTTTTCTGCTTCACTATGGCATTTATTTCTGTGATGATTTCATTCTTCTCTATCATTTTTATTTATTTATTGTGGTGACCGGTTTGTCACCTGCACCACACTCAGCCAGTGAGCACACCAGCCATCCCTATATAGGATCCAAAGCTGCGGCCTCGGCGCTACCAGCACTGCACTGTCCCGAGTGAGCCATGGGGTCGGCCCCTTCTCTATCATTTTTAACTTTAGTTTTCCCAAATCATTTTCTTTTATATCTTTCTATTCCTTCATTATTTCTCTGCTATATTTCTGCTTAAGACTCTAGTTTTAAAGTCAGTTTGGACTTTTGTTTCAGCTCCAACATGTAGAGTTTAGAAACTAACCCTCCCAAACTTATTGTAAGAAAAAGCTACACAAACTTCAAATCTATGACTTTCCTTGGACCAATTGGAGAACTGAGGTTGCACAGCAGTAAACCACCCCAAAATATAGAGAGACAGGCATATCCAGAGACTCAGTCTAACTTGTCTTATCTGGAGCAAAATAACTGAAGCCACAAACTGGTAGAAACACTAAAATGTTAATTTTGATGAATTGCTGGAGATTGAGTGTGACTGATCATGAGAGTAAAATAACTCCTGGTGACTGCAGTTTTAGGGTACTCCCCATACTTTCGGGGCTTTAGTTAAAGGAACTCTACCAGGTTCTTATAGTGAATATCAAAGAAATACCCCTTTGTGGCTCTGGAAGAGGGAGGGAAGAGTAATACATCAAGAACCTTCTCCATAACAAAGCCCTGCTCTTTAGAGTTAAAGACTTTACCAGAGCCTTATCCCAGTTGGATGAATGGAATTCCTTTGATTTCAGCTCCCTCTAGCCTTCCTGCTTTAACAAAGGGGAAAGAAACATAGTAAACAGGGTTCAAGGATTCAAGGATTCAAGGAAATAGATTGGAAATGCTGGAGTCAGGAAATGCAGCAGGGAGCTGGGGAGAAAAAGAACTACACAAATGGAGAAACACTTTTGAATATCACAGACGAGAGAAATAGGCCCACTAAAAGATGATTTAATCATAAGATTATAGAACTATTCCCACCCCACACTTTACAACCACATCAATAGTGCACCAGTATAATAAAAGCAGATTACAGCTGAAAGAAATGCAAGAAACAGGTTTGTTCTTACTGGAATACATAAGGAAGCCCAAATTGAAGAAAGGACACAAAAAAGTACATTATTAAAGTAGTAAATAAGAGAGAAAATGGAGGTAAAATAAAATCTTTTATTTTTCTTATTCTTAATTTATCTAAAATTTAACTGATGGCTTAATGCAATAATAGTGACAATGTATTGGGTTACTATAACATAGATAATTAAAATGAATGATAGCAACATCACAGTGGATGAAAGAAAGGACTGAGAATACTCTTATAAGATACCTGCACTATACATGAAGTGGTATGGTGTTATTTGAAAGTGAACTTTACATATAAATATATATTATAAACTCCATGGAAAGCATGAAAACAATTATGTTAAGGGAGAGGATATAAAATTGAATCATATAAAATGCTCAATTAAGCCAGAGAGGGCAAAAAAATAGAAGGAAAAGGAAAGAAAAAATTCAGTGATTAGAAAACAGTTGATGATAGATACTAATCTAACTATATCCATGATCATTTTAAATGTGAATGGTCTAAATACACCAACTGAAGACAGAGATTGTCAAGAGTGGGAAAAAACCTTACAAATTTGATAGCTTAGTTGAAATGGACCAACTACTTGAAAGACAAACAAGCAAAATTCACATAAGGAAAAATAGATAGACTAAATAGCCCTATATCTGTAAAAGAAATAGAATTATGTAGGATAAATGCTTGACATAGCCCTATAACCTTCTCCCCATGCATACCAGAGTTCCACCTACCCCTGGGAGGCTACCCCTGGCCAAGGCAGTTACACAAGAAAAGGCACATCCCCTTTAATAGAAACAGAATTCTGGAGGGGGTGGGGACCCTATGTAAATGAACAAGCACTTTGGCACTAGGAGAGTAGTGGGTAGATTGACTTATCTACCCAGCGGATCTCTGGTGTGCTCTGAGTTATGTGATCTTGGTGAGGGTCTGAAAATGACTTACACCCCTACTTTGATCTGTTCACTATATAACTGCTGTATGTACTCCATGGCAGTGCGGACTGCTTACCAACTGGCTGCCATTGGTGTCTCCTGTAAGTCTAATAAACTAATGTATCTACCTGCTGGACATCCAGGTGATTTTTTTCAGAATAAGTAAACGCTACGTGAGTGTTCTCTCAGATTTGGAACTTCTGCATTACAAATTGGTAATTAATAACTTTCAAAAAAAAAAAAAGCACCTAGAACATATAGATTCACTGATTAATTTTACCAAACATCTAAGGAAGAAGTGATACCATTCTGAAAACGGTATATTCCTAGAATAGAAGCAGAGAGAGCACTTCCAAACACATTTTATGAGAACAGAATTACACAGTATTAAAACCAAATAAAAATATGTCAAGATAGGAAAACTACAGGCCAGTTGTTCTTATGAACACGGATGCAAAAATCCTCAACAAAATGTTAACAAATTGATCCAAAAGATTTCTGAAAATAATTACATACCACCACTAAGTGGAATTTATTTCAGGTATAAAAGGTTGATTCAACATTCAAAGATCATCCAGTAATCCACCACATCAACAGACTAAAGAAGGAAAATGATATCTTATCAACTGATGTAGAAAAAGCATTTCACAAAGCCTAACACCCATTTATGATAAAATTCTCAGCAAACTAGGAATAATGGATCATTCTCTTCTTGATTAGTAACAATTGAAAACCTACTGCCCAAGTTATACCAATGGTGAGATGCTGGAATCTTTCTTTTTAAATTAGCAAAAAAGGCAAGGATGTATTTCTTCACCACTTTTACTTGACATCATAGTAGAATCCTAGCTATTACAATAATATTACTTTTTTTTTTTTTTTTTTTTTTTTTTCCGTGTCTGGCAATGGATCGCAACC
>NW_007727942.1:323043-334153 GCF_000696425.1 Galeopterus variegatus | reverse complement strand
AAAAGGCAAGGATTTTTTTCTTCACCACTTTTACTTGACATCATAGTAGAATCCTAGCTATTCCAATAATATTACTTTAAAAAAGTGTATGGATTGAAAGGAAGAAATTAAATGGCCTTTACTTGCCTGTGACATTATTGTTTAAGTAGAAAACCCAGAAAGTATGCAAAAAAAAAAAAAGCCAAAAAAAAAAAAAAAACCTCTTCTGGAAGTAATGAGCAATTATAGCACATTTTCAGGATACTAATTAAATATATAAAAGCCAATTGCTCCTGCCTATACAAGCAATGGACAATTGCACTTGGAATTTTAAAAAACAATAACATTCACAATGGCACCAAAAATGAATACTTTGGTATAAATATAGCAAAAAGTACAAGATATGTCTGCAGAAAACTACAAAACACTGATGAAAGAAGCCAAAGATCTAAATAAATCCATGTTTGTAACTGGAAAATTCACTGTTTTTATGACATCAATTCTTTCCAACTTTACCTATACATTTAATGCAATCCCAAACAAAATCTCTGTAAGCTATTTTGTAGATATTGAAAGACTAATAAATTTATATAGAAAGGCAAAAGATGTAGAAGAGCCAATACAATACTGAAGAATATTAAATCTGGAGGAATAACACTACTCAATTTCAGGATTTCTTTAAAACTAAAGTTACCAAAGGGCCGGCCCATGGCTTGCTTGGGAAAGCGTGGTGCTGACAACACCAAGTCAAGGGTTAAGATCCCCTTACCAGTCATCTTTAAAAAAAAAAGCTAAAGTTACCAAGACAGTGTGGTATTGCTGAAAAAAAAATAGATGCTTGTATCAATGGATCAGAATAGAGAGCCCAGAAATAGACTCAAACAATTATAGTCAGCTGATCTTTGACAAAGTTGCAAAGGTAATTTAATGGAGAAATAGCAGACTTTTCAACAAATGGTGCTGGAACATTTAACATCAATATGCAAAAACTGAAACTAAATACAGACCTTACACCTTTCACAAAAATTAAGTCAAAATAGATCATAGACCTAGATATAAAATCCAGAACTATAAAAATTCTAGAAGATAAGATAGGAGAAAACCTGTGTGACCTTGAGCTTGGCAATATGGTTTTAATACAATACAAAATTCACCGTCAATGAAAGAAAAAAATGATAAGTTGGGCCGCATTAAAATTTAAAATTTTTGCTCTGCAAAGAACACTGAAAAGATAAGCCACAAACTTGGAGAAAATATATCTTACTGTATTAATAATCATTTTAAATGTGAATGGTCTAAATGCACCAATTAAAAGATAGGGCTTGTCAGAGTGGATTACAAAAAAAATCCAAACAAGCCCCAACCTGTGTTGTCTATGTGAGACCCACCCAAAATATAAAAACACAGATAGATTTAAAATAACATGATGGAGAAATACCATGATAACACTAATCGAAAGAAAGCTGGAATAGCTATATTCATCTCATAAAAAACAGATTTCAGAACAACAACAAAGAAAACATTAGGGATAAACAGGGACATTACATATTAATGAAGTGATCACTTCTACAAGCAGACATAATAATTCTCACTGTTTATATACCTAACAACAGAGTGTCAAAATACATGAGGCAAAAACTGACAGAACTACAAACAGAAACATACAAATCCAACACAAGTTGGAGAATTCAACACTCAATCAGTAATTGACAGATACAGCATATAGAAAATCAGTAAGGATACAGTTGAACTGAACTGAACCATCAGTCAGTTGGATCTAATTGACATTTATAGAACACCATCCCAAAACAACAAATTACATTTTCTTCTCAGTCTCGTATGAAATATTCACTAAGCAAGACCATATACTGGACTATAAAACACACCTTAAAAAAAATAAAGAATGGAAATCATACAGATATGCTCTCAAACCAAAATAATTAAATTAGAAATCAATAACAAAGAGGTACCTGGAAAATACCAAAGTATTTGGAGAGTGAACACACTTTTAAATAATACAGGTGTTGAAAAAGAAGTCTCAGGAGAAATTTAAAACTTTTGGGTTAAATGAAAATGAAAATACAACTCAAAAAATTCATGGGGTGCAATATAAGCAGTGCTGAGAAGGAAATATATACCATTGAACATATGTATTAGAAAATAATAAGATCTAAAATTAATAATCCAAGCTTCCATTTGAGGGAGCTAGAGAAAAATAGTCATGTAAACCAAAAGCAAGCAGAAGAAATCATAAATATTTGAGCAAATATCAGTAAAGTCAGTGGAAAATTCAATAAAACCAGAAGGTGCTTCTTTGAAAAGATCAATACAATTGATAAACCTCTAGTTGGTTAAACCAAGGGGGGAAAAAGACACAAATGACTAATATCAGAAATTAAAGAGATGGATCAAGTCCTTAAAAAAGGCAAGGAGTTGTTCTCTGACTCACAGAAAAAGAAATACAATCTGAATAGGCCTTATCTACTAAAGAAATTGAATTAATCAATAACCTTCTAAGAAGAAAATACCAGTTCCAGATGTTTTCACTAGTGAATTTTACAAAATATTTGTTAGAAACAGTACCAATTCTTGACAATCCCTTCCAGAAAAAAAGCAGAGAGAACACTTCCTAACTCTATCCTAATACCAAAATCAGATAAAGATATACAAGAGAGGAAATCTATAGACCAATATTTCTCATGAACATAGACATTATGAATTATACAGGTAATTATAATTTATAATAATTATAATTCATAATTCATATCTCTATAATTATACATTATCTTATATTATTTTTTATATAGAGACATTATGAATTATGATGTACCTTCAGATGTCAACATTGAAATGAGAGAGAAAATTGTTTTTATGAGGGAATTAATAACTTTGAGGAAGTGGTCAAGGTTTTATATGTTTTGGAGACCAGAACTAGACAGCTTGGTGATAGCTCTTATTTTTTTCTATTTCAGGGTTCTCAGTGCTTGTTTTATTCCGAATGGGGATGTGATATATGTGATTATAACGGTGACAGGGGAAATTATCACTTTTTCTTCCAATGACATTAGTACCAGCTATTGCTATCATTTTCTCTCTCTGGCCTCAAATTTTCTCTATAAAATGAGGTGGTTTATCTAGATAATCTTTAGGAGCCCTTCTAACCCTCATATTCCTTGTGTTCTAAAATTGACAGTTAACTCAATACTTTACTTCCTGTAGAGGAAAGTAGCATTCTAATCTCCTAGGAAAGCACATAGAAAACAGAAAAGGGACAATTACATAATTGTGGCTGAGCTTATTTACTCAAGACTCCCTGGTAACATAAATGCACCAAATTAAATTGTTTACCTAAAAACTTTAATTAGTTGGGAACCCAACTAATTTGAACATGGAAATAACTTTTATTTTGAAATTGCTTTCAGTTTTAGGAGAAATAAGATGACAGGAAAAAACTCAATGCTTGCCTGGTTGTGCTGAGCAGGGATAGGACTCGAGGCCCATGGCTCCTGTATCAGAGCCGCAAAATATATTGTAATTTTATTTTCACTCCAAACATCATGTTATCTACATTTCCACCTATAATCCTGGATAATGTGAAAAAAATGGCTTTTGGGTGATCTCGAAACTGAGGAAAATCTTAGAACTTTAAGGAAAGATTTTTATTATGTTCACTTGACTCCGCTTAATATAGTAGAAGGACATAAGCGTATTTTAGCATCTAAAATCAAAGGAATAGTTTTATAATTAAAACACTATTTCCTACAACTTGAGGTTACCTGGATATTTTTCGTATTTTAAAATTTATCCCACTATTTGAATGACATTGATTACCCCTAAAGTTGTCTTCTTGACATGAAATTTGTCTAAGTCCTTTTATTTCAAATTAAAATGAAAACACATTAGAAAGTCTTGGGCAAATAACTTCTGGATCATTTGGTACTACATGCTCAAGTGCATAAAGATGCATATTTGGGCTTATTTTATTTTATTTTTTGTTTTTAGTGGCTGGCTGGTATGGGAATCTGAACCCTTGACCTTGGTGTTACAAGGTGGTGCTGTAACCAACTGAGCTAACCAGCTAGCCTTCCTACCTACCTTAATGACATACATATTTTGTGTTTATTAGTATTATGCCTGTGAGCTGGATATATACATTTTGAAAACTCTTTTACTCCCTAAGCTCAGCCTCGCATGGTAAGATCATAAAATGGGCATCCCAGACATGTCAAGGATGCTTTATAAGTATTAATTTCATGTTCTGAAATTGATTTCTGCAAGTAGTTTTGATATCTGTATTCATGAAAGCAAAAAAAAATTGAATTGGAAACTAGATTTGCCATCTAATAAACTGCAGGCACCTTTAACATACCACTGCTGACCTTGACTATAACCATGTGGGAGCCTTTTCGGCTAGAGTGAGGAACTCTGTAATTCAGTTACCTTGTGACTTAATTCTGCTCTGATAAGCAGAAATTGCTAAACACTATCAAATTCTGCCGATGTTATTATGTTGGAGACTGTTCATCTCCTGGGACAGAACTCAGACCAGTTTTAGCTATTTACTTATTTTGTTTGGTGGTAACATGGTATTAATTGTTCATGAAGCTCAGGTTGTAGGTTTCCTTCAATTAACATTTATTGATTGTGATGTGAGAGAAAAAATATGTACAATTTCCAGAGACAACTGAACACTTGACTTCCTGCACCAGCCTTCTTTTAGATTTGGAGGGACTAAGTGAATAGAATATAAATGTCTCCTTGAAAACCCATCTTCGCTACTTCAATATTCAAAGCATGTTTTTATCTTTAGTGAGTTAGTGGGAATACCTACAGGTGTGATGCTTATGTGAGGATAATAAACAACTGAGATCCCTTTCCTTTATTAATTGTCAAGAGTTGCCAGGAACCTTAAGCTATTAATTACCCAGTTGCCTGCCAGGAATAGCGTGAGGTGAGTTAGATGCATAGGTCACAAATTTTAAAGAGGCACTCATTTTCAGAGTCGTGCTTCCTTAAATGAGTGCCTCTAAAATTTTAGTCCTTGGTACCTCACTCTTCTCATCCCAATCCTGGTGCTGCCCCAAAGCCACATATCTATAAAACTGGTTATATAGATTTGGACTTAAAGTAAATTAAACTGAAAATCTAGTTCATTTATGGAAACCCAAACCGTCTTAAAATACTGTATTAATTTACTGCTCTATAAAAACTTAAACATTTTAAAAAGCAAAGTGAACAATAAAAAAAAAAAAAAAAAAGCCTAGTAGGACCAGTTCTGACTATAGCCAGACACACATGTTTTCTAAAACTATTGGAATTGAACAATCCAGAGCATGGCAATATTTAAACCAAAAGAAAACTAAATCATAATTGCACTTTGGTTTGATTCCCTAATTTTCCTGTTTGTTTCCTGATTGTTTACCAGTTGTAGATTCCCCTGGTATGAAACTTTCATCATTCTGTATCCCAGTATCAAGAAGGTGGGTGCCGGTGGCTGCCTTTTGTTTGAACAACAAAATGAAACAATTATCTTTTTTTTTATTCTGTGATTGCATAACCTTGTGGAATGTATTTAGCCTTTGAAGATCAGGGTTGCCTCATCTGAAAAATGACTAGCATCCATACCATAGGTGTATTGGGGGATTACTGAGATATCAAGTGTAAAACATTTAGCATGGTATCTGGTACACAGTAATTTCTCAAAATATTGTAACTATTATAATAAATGATTCTAATCACTTGTGAGATGTAGTATTAGGGGATGTCGTTAAGAGTTAAGAACCCTAAAAACCAGATATTTTGCTTTAGGAAAGCACTATGGGAGAATGGGACAGTGGAAGATGATCAGTATTTTTTCACCCATATCCAAGTTTATTTTTACATCTTTTTCAAAAGCCATTGTGCAAATTGAATTGATTTTTTTTCCTTAGGATGGCTTTTAGCATTTACCTTTCAGAAGGAGGAAGAGAAGGCCCTTTGGAACACAAATGATATAGCAAAAGCATGTTCCAGGGAGAAATCTGTATTTCATGTCCCACAATTTTCTATTATAGAGAAACTTCTGTGCTAGAAAAGCACAAACACTTGTTGTTTTCTCTGAAAGAAACATGATTCATGAACTTTGATTGGTATCAAACAGCAGATAGAATATTTCACAACTCCTATTGTCAGGTTAAGAGTGGTCATTATTGATTGGTGTTAGACATTTTCCTTGTATGTCATATAATTTTGCTATAAAGACCCCCACATAGGATTTGGAGCTTGATGAATCTATTGATTTCATACTACTGACTATTTTACTGCTCTAACTTTGATACCTCTCTGACTTTATAGAACTTACAACCTTTTATACTCTCTCTTATTGGAATGCAATATATTTTTGCAATGATGGCAAATCGCAGTGGTGTACATTATTGATTTTAGCTAATGAAAAACTTGCTACTCTCTTTCCTTTTAATGGGATATTGCCAGAATTTTATAACTGCAGGCCTATGTTTCTTTATGAAGATTCTCAGTACTTTTAGGAGTCTGGGAAGCATGTAATATTACAGTGAAAATACTTAAGCAAATTTATCAACATTGTCCCAAGGACTATGCTTATAAACTAAGCGGGTTTGGCAGTAGAAACATTGAGAAAGCAGACCGCATTCGATGAATAAGCAATTCCCTTTCAAGTTCTGTTCTACTATTTTTGTGCTTTTACAATTTCCATGTATGTGATAATAAGTAGTACTTATTTAATTGCATCACAGTATCTATCTTGTTTACCCTAATTAAGTGGAGGCAGAGAAAAAATATAAGAATGTGACTTTCCCTAGATGAGATCACTAATTCAGTGTTTATAAAAATGTGTTGTGGCTCTACATCAGTAGAGTGAGCGGGAGTTGCTTTCTCTGGTTCATGGTTCTATCTAGTGCCAAGTGTAAGGACAATTGTTAAGTCATCAAAGTTTCCTTTTAGTGCTCTCTCACTACCCCTTCACTTCTCTTCACTTTTTGTAGGTTCAGTACCCAGTATCTGCTCCTGAATTGCCAGAGGTCTTCTTTTTTATGCAGTGCTCTATGTTTTGGATGGATTCTTCAATTTATCGCCACTGCACTGCTCCCACCCCAAATTTTCAGCATCAAAACACTCTTTTCCGATATTCTATTGTCTCTCAGTAAACTAAGAGAGCTTGTAATGTCCTTGTGTACTGAAAAAACACAGGCCATGTTTTGACATGGGATAAAAATATTCTCACTTTTCCTTTAAGATATTACTCTAGAGCAGTGTTGTTGGCCCAGCAGCATGTGTTATGCTAGGAGGTGTTTAAGAAAGTGTTAAAATGTGGATTTACTGTCCCACCATTATTCTTTCTCTAGAGGAGTAACAAGAGGCTTATGATATATACACCCAGGACATGTGGCAGTAGAGCAGTAAGAGTATAGAAAATATTTATCTCAACATTTTCTCCCCAACATCCACTATGAAAATCGCAGTCAATTGTTTTCAGATTCAATGATGGCCCAATGATTTAGCACAGAATAAGATTAAAGGATGATTGGGGGCTGACCCCTTTGCACACTCGGGAGAGTGCGGCAATGGGAGCGCAGCGACGCTCCCGCCGCGGTTTCGGATCCTATATAGGAATGGCCGGTGCGCTCACTGGCTGAGCGCAGTGCAGGTGACACCACACCAAGGGTGCGAATCCCCTTACCGGTCACGAAAAAGACACACACACACACAAAAAAAGGCTATAATTTGAAAGTGTCTTCTAAATAGAAACGTTCTGACCTACAACCCTTTCCCTTCCCACCTCTATCAATCCAGGGGACAGATATAAGCATCTGTAATGCTCACAGGAGATTTCAACAATTTCACTTCCATAAATGGTTTTAAGAACAGTCTTTCCTATGAATTTTAACACAAAATATACTCAGTGTATTAGTTTACTAACTCTACCTTTATCATACACTGGAACCTCTTTAACAGCAACAAAAATGTTCTAAAATTAGATTTCGGTGATGGTTGCAACAACTCTCTGAATATACTAAAAAACATTGGGTTTAATCCACATACCATGGATGAATTGTATGGTATGTGAGTTAAATCTCAATAAAGCTGTTTTTAAAAGATGGATTATGTCTAGATAGCAGGAATATTAATGATTACATTAAAATACTGTAGATTATAGTGTAAGTTTCAGTTCAGGCCTTAGAGTCAGACTGATCTAGGTTTGAGTTTTAGTTTTACCGCTTACTACCTGGATGATCTTAGGCAAGTTACTTAGATGCTCTGAGCTTTTCTTTACCTGTTAAAAGGAGGCTAATATTTACCAATGGCCATTTTGAGAACTGCATGGAGGTAATACGTCTAAGGTGCTTAGCGGGATGCCTAGTAACATTATTATATCGATGTATTCTTTTTTCTGACATGCCTCTCCTCATTTTTTGGAGATAACAATTAAACTATTGTCATTCTGGTTGTATAGGTAGAAAAATAGCAAGTGAATTGCCGGACCAGATAAATTTTTTAAAAAATCTTGTATAATTACCTAGCACAGGTGGTGTAAGGATTAGGATAAATTAAATTTGACAGTAAAGGGACTTAAACACTGTGTTTGGCACATAGTTTGTATTCAGTAAATTCCAATTCCATTCTTTATTTACCCCTGAATAATGGTGGATTATGTTTAGCACATAATATTGGTTTTAAGAAGGCTCTCAGGAGGAAATAGAATTAAGGTACTTTTTAAAAATATTGGACATCAGGAACATTTAGCCATTTATTTGTTGATTCCTGTGATAAATACATATTCAATGCTTAGTATGTGTGAGAAACTGTCAACTGATGGAGATAAGAAAATGGTGAATAAGACAGACATAGCCACCTTTATGCAGAGCTTCCATTTAAGATTGTGGGAACAATTTCTGTAAATAATAGTAATTACCACTATGAGAAAAACACAGAATGCCCTGGAAGCCTAATGGAGGGGCCAATAACACAGAAAAAAGAAGGGTGTGAAAGTCTGCACAGCAAAGGAAACAATCAACAGAGTGAAAAGAGAACCTACAGAATGGGAGAAAATATTTGCAAACTATACATCCAACAAGGGATTAATATCCAGAATACATAAGGAACTCAGACAACTTCACAGTAAAAAACAAATAATCCAATTTTAAAATGGGCAGAGGAGCTGAATAGACATTATTCAAAGGAAGACATATAAATGGCCAACAGGTACATGAAAAATTGCTCAACATCGCTAATCATCAGGGAAATACAAAATCAAAACCACACTGAGATATCATCTTACCCCAGCTAGTATTACCCTAAAAAAAAAAAAAAAAAAAAAAAAAAACCTGAGAATAACAAATGATGTTGTGGATGTGGAGAAAAAAAGAACTCTTCTACACTGTTGGTGAGACTGTAAATTAGTACAACCACTATGGAAAACAGTATGCAGTTTCCTCAAACAACTACAGATGGCTCTTCTATATGATCCAGCAATCCCACTACTGGGTATATACCCAGAGGAATGTAAATCAACGTGTTAAAGGGATACCTGCACTCTCATGTTTATCACAGCTCTGTTTACAATAACCAAGATATGGAACCAACCTAAATGTCCATTGATGGAAAACTGGATAAGGAAAATGAGGTATATATACACTATGGAATACTACTCTACCATTAAAAAAAAAATGAACATTCTGCCATTTGCAGCAACATGGTTGAGGTTGGAGAAAATTATTTTAAGTGAAATAAGTCAGGCAGAGAAATAAGAATACCATGTGTCTTCACTCATAAGTGGGGGCTAAGAAACAAATAAATAAAGACAGACCATAACTTTCAGAAGGAGAGAAGAGACCTACAGTTACTAGAGGTGGGAAAGGAGGAAGAGAAGGGATAGGGAGTAATTGGTTAAGGGACATAAAAATTAATTATGATTTGTAATGATAAACATGCTAATAATATTGATTTCATCATCACATTCTGTCCAGAAATACTGATAGTCAATGGTGTTCCTGATAAATATGTAGAAAAATAGTATAAGTAATTATGCTTCAGTTAAAAAAAAGAAAAAAAAAATAAGTCTGGAAAGACTTCCCAGGAAAAAACATGTGGCATCCAACCTAAAAATTATGTTCCAGATTGAGTGAAAACGGTATTTTGTTTACCAATGCCATTCCTAGGTAAAGTGCCAGTGTCTTCTCAGCATCTGAATGTAATCCTTATTTCTGGCCATTTTTCAGTAGTCCATGGTCTGGCGGTGCTACAAGGATCAGTTGTTACCCAAATGTTCCTTGGGACTGCCTTGACAGAAACAGAAACAAATTTTTTTTGGAAAATAATAATGACAAAATTGCCTTTGGAGTTTGGGATGTGATAAAATGAATTCTCTCTTTGTGTACCTAGACTGTGCACAATCATTGTAATTCTCCCAGGAGCCTAATCAATATCTTCTCATTTTTCACATTGAGTTTTGCAGAAAAAAACCTGATAAGGGAAAAATGTTTTAAAATATTTTTACCAGATCTGGTCATAACAGACAGCCCAGGGGAATTCAGATATTTTAATCTGTGGCCTGACTATGTCATGTGTATACTGTAGAATGAACAGGCAAGCCAGATAGCTGTACCTTCTATCAGGGTAATTTGTTTAATAACAACCTGTAACTGAGTCTATGTAAATGTGAGAAAAAAAAAATGGATGCAACCTAAATGTAGTCAGAACAATGGAGCATAACCCTGTTCCTAAAAACTTACAGGAGGCAGCTCAGGTCTTAATCAACCACATTGTATATTGATAAAATAAAATTAAATTAAAAAAAATTATTTGAAGGATCCATTATATGATGAAGGTAAATACACACTGAGTATAGAATATAGAATACACACTGAATATAGACATGCAAGGTGATATTCTTTGGAGACTATGCCAAAATGAGTAACAGATTTTGGGACAAAACATGTTTTTAAATATTTATTTATGCTATGGCCTATTTCTTAGTGTTCTTGACTCCCTTGCATGCAGTTAAATTTTTCTTTTTTGGTTCTCTTCCCTCTTTTTCTTTTCTTTTTTTTTTTTAATTTTTATTTTGTCGATATACAATGTATATGATTATTATGGCCCATCACCGACACCTCCC
>NW_007727942.1:311225-319015 GCF_000696425.1 Galeopterus variegatus | reverse complement strand
TTCGGGTATCTCTTTTTGGGTGTTTGTTCATTTTGGCAGGGATTTTCTCTCGAATCTTGGAATTCCGATTCAGTAGATGGCGTTGTTGAGCTTTTAGTACTCGTTCCGGCTGGCTCTCTCTTCCCTCTTTTTCTTTCTCCCTTCCTCCCTCCTTCCCTCCCTCCCTCCCTCCCTTCCTTCCTTCCTTCCTTCCTTTTTTTCTCTTTCTTTCTTTTTTGCAGAGGGATACCAGAAACAGAGCTAAACAACAATAGCAAATACCCAAGTGCTATGACCTTCAATGGGTGATCAACATGATACATTCATCCTTGCTATTTTTATAACTTGCAATTGTCAGACACCAGAGTGATCTCTGTCTTGTGGGACTTGACGTGTAATGCCTGATAAGTTCAATTTTAACTGGAGTTACAACTAATGAGATTTTTGGAATCCAAATTTCTTTACCCTACATTGAGATAAGAGTAATTTGGCATGTTAAAGAAAAATATGTTTCTTTCACTATCATCTAGGAATGCTAAATTTGAGAATAATTCCTGGTCTTTCCAACAAGAATTCTATTTTAGAATTGATCCAGGAAAGAAAAATAAATATAGGTCATGGATATATTTGGACTTTGGATTTTTTTTAAAACATAATTTAATATACATATATGTGGGGTACAATGTTGATTTTCAATAATTGTGTATGAGGTGTGGTGGTTAGATCAGTATAGTTAGCCTATTCATCATTACAGTATGCAATCATTCTTCGTGTCCATTGACCAATTCCTTACTAGCCCCCCTCCTTCCCACAATAGCCAGGTGATGGAACCAACCTAAATGTCCACCGGTGGATGACTGGATAAGGAAATCGTGGTATATATACTCAATGAAGAATGAAATGCTACCAACTGCAGCAACATGGATGAGCCTGGAGAAAATTTTCCTAAGTGAGACAACTTAGGTATAGAAAGAGAAATACCGCATGTTCTCACACGTAACCAGGAACTGAATCCATAAATAAACAAATGGACTTTGGGTTTAAAATTCTTTTGTATCATTTGTGATTAATATTTTATAGCAGGAGTGTGAAAATATTTATTTCCTAGAATGTTATCATTAGTAAAAAAGCCTGACTGCTAATCCACTTAAAATTACATAGACTAGAAGGCCTGCTATAATTGCACTTACATTGAACTAAATTAGACACCAGCCAGGAAATCTAGTGATTCCAACATGCAGAAAGATAGTAAACCTCAACCGGTGTGAGGAAACTCAACCCTCTAACATTTTGGTATTGGCCCAAATCCCTAGAAAGTAAGTTAGCCTGCTTTGGAGAAGAAACCTGCCATTGATTAATTCTCTGCTGATTTCATTTTCCTGTGTGTGTGTGTTTCTGTGTGTGTTTCTACCTATGATCCTTTTCCAAAACATGTGGCCAATTTTATATTTTTATGTGGTTTGCCTTTTCTTTAATAACTTCCTTTTGACACTTTTCTGAACATTGCACTATTGTCTGGATGATGGCTATAACACAGCCAAGGCCATTAAGCTGTTGACAATGCATTGGAATCAGCTTTCTGAATGCAAATTATGTCACATAGACCAAGAAATAAATGACACAAATTTTCTCTTGAGTGGAAAAAAAAGTATTGTATGTTGACAAAATGTAACTAATTTTGCATAGACTTGCAATGATTGCTTTTTGCGATTCATAATATCCTGTACTATTGAATTTGTACATGTTAAAGTAAAGATATTTTCCTGAGATGAGATACTTCACGTTCAATTACACCAAAATTCCTTATCTATGACTCTTGATTTCAGAACTCACCATTTGCGCATCTACTGAATTTGAGGCAAAGTGCAACGGAAGTGTTGTTTTTAATTTTTGGTAATTAAAGCAGTGGAGGAGAGCTGTAAGCAAACAAAAACCAATTATAAATATTTTAGGCTTTTCAGAAAATATTGGTGTTAGAACTAAGAGTCTGGTGGCATAAGATGGTTAGTTTGGTTTTTGTTTCTGTTGGTGTGTGTGTGTTAATTTCACTGGCTTCTACTGGCCTCACTGAGATTTAATGTGAGAGTATAAAGCAGAGAAATTAGCTGTGCTTAGTGAGACCTTTTAGTGCCATTGATTTCAAGAAGCTCAGGGAACGGGGAACTAAAGGATAATAGGACTTTATGATAAGTGCAAAATAGAAGATGTAGTTTGTCTTGTTCACCAGTAGGCATAACCACAACACTCAGAGGATATCAAAGCTCAGTGCTGATATGCAGAGTAATATTCATCTCCAGCATTTCTGAAAAAAATGCAAAGGAATAGCTGCTTTGTCATCTTATCCAGAGCCATGTAGATGGAAGCATCTTGGATTAATAAAGGTGGGTATATTTTCTTTTAGAAAGTGAATATTCTGTTGTGTTTACAACTTCAGAGAGAGTCAACTTGGCTGTATACCTTCCCAGATTCTGTAAAGCAGAACAGGTGGGGGATGAGTTTGAAAGTTATCAAGGTTATTGGACTTGTTTTACTGCTTACACCTAAATGGAAATAAATTAAGTCTATGAAGCAAATATTTATCTTACAAATTTTACAATATTATTAAAATTTGACAAATTTTAAATTATTGACAACACGGATAATGTATTTTAAAGAATCACTATTTGTAGTAGTTAAAATAGTGCCCTCCCCTAAAGTTATATGTCCACTGAAAACTCAGAAAGTGACCTTATTTGAAATAAGCATATTTGCATATATAATTAAGGTAAGGATCTTCAGATGAGATCATCCTGGATGAGAGTGGGCCCCATATCCAATGGATGGTGTCCTTACAAGAGACTGAAAAGGAGGACACACAGACAGAGACCCAGAAGAAGGCCACATGAAGAAGACTTAGAAATGTCTATGGTATATCATCAATGAATTTTAAAAATAAAACATCGATTTTCATTTAAAAGCCAATAAAATATAACTAAAATTATTTTCTGTAAAATTATAACTATATATTCCTAGCAACGACAATAACAAAAATGTATGTTTTCAAAGTAAATCTCTAAAGCAATGTTCCTCAGAGTATTTTCTATGGATTACTTACCGTTTGAGGGGCTCAGTGAAAACGGAGTTTTGTAACAGTACTATCTACTCCCCTTTGGAGAAATACAAAGAATCATAACACAATAAATTCTCTGGGTAGTCCAACATTTAAATAGTTAATTTAGTTATTCTAAGTTTTCCAAATTTATTTAACTGTGAAAATATTTCTTTTTGAAATGCATATTGATGTCTAGTCCTATCATGTTTCTCAGAACACACTGGAAAATGCTGATGTAGAAGTATTTCTATTAATGTCAGGACAGGAAATAAAAGCATAAAATAAACGGTGTTGAAAATGACTGGTTAGACATTAGGAGAAATAAAGTATATCTCTACCTCACTCTTTACAAAATAAATCCTAGATACATTAAATATAAGCAAAACCAGAAATGTCCTGGGTTAACACTTAGGAGAATATTTTAATAATTTTGTGGTGAGGAGAAAGTTTGCAGGCATTATTCCCAAACCATAAACTAGGAGAAATCTGAAAGAATTATTTTCATTCAAAGAGGACACAATACGCTAATACCCTAATTTGATCATTACATATTGTATACATGTATCAAAGCATCACACCATACCCCATAAATATGTAAAATTATGTGTCAATGAAAAATAAATTAGGAAAACAAAAATGAAACAACAAGAACAAGAACAGAAGTCCTTCTTTCAAGTCACCATAAATAAAGGAAGCAAAAAAATGTTGGAAAATATTTGCTAAATATATGGCAGATAAAGGCATCCTTTAATATTATAAAAATGCTGTGAACTAATAACAAAAAATTAAACATCCCCAAAGACAAAGGGTGAAAAATAGTCATCTTACCAAAGAAGAAATTCAAAAAGCCAATTAAAACTGGAAAAAGGTGTTACTATATCATTATGTGAATGCATATTAAAGAAACAAGATACAAACTTTCATCCATCATTCTAGCAAAAAAAATTATTTTGGCACTAACAATGGTAATAAACTATGAAGAAAATATAAATGGTGGACTTCGATGGTAGTATAAATTAGCCAAACCATTTTGGTGATCAGTAAAACAATTGTTATGAAAATTAAAATTGTGCTTATACATTTGTTACTTGTTCTTTACCAGAAAAAAACAATTCTTATATTTCTTATCTGGATTTTTTTCTAGCTAATTACTTTGAATTTTATTTTATTTGAATTTTATTTTATTTACTTTTACTTCTACTTTTCTACTCTTCTAAACTCTTCTGTGTCAGAAGCCTGAATGATCTTTGAAAAATGTAAGCCCTTTAATGCACCCCAGTTGTATGTTAGGATAAAATACAAACTGTTTGCCACAGTATACAAGGCCCTGAATAATCTAGCTCCTACCTGTACGTTCAACCTCCAATTGGCTCACTTTCCTCTTTGCTCTCTACACTCTAGCCAGATCGTTCTTCATGCATTTCCTTGAGCTTGCCAATTACTCTGCCCATGCAGTCCCCTCCATCCTTCTTGCATAACTGGCTCTTTCTCATTCTTTAGCTCTCACCTTAATTATTACATTCTTAGATTTTCAATCATACCATTTCATTTACTTAAATACCTAACTTCAAATTATTTTATTTATTCCTTTTATCTGCTTTCTTTATAGTGGCCAGATATAATCTCCATGAGGACAGGATTGATGTCTGTCTTTTTTATTTTTTAACCCAAAGCAAAAAGATCAAAAAAACAAACAAAAAAATTAGTCATTTAGAAATTCATTCAGAAATCCCAACATCTAACAGTTTCAGGAGATAAGAGCAGACAAAAATAGAATAAAAGAAATAATTAGATAATAGAATAACATTTCTTATTTTTAAAAAGACTCACATTCAGATTGAAGTCTATTATAAAAGAAAATTGTTTAAACATATACTCATTTAAACATATACTGGTAAATTTTTGGATCTCCAAGAATGAAAAAAAAATTGTGAATGCCTCCAAAAAAGAAAATTCTATCTTTGAAAGAAAGAGAAACATACTCAGCACAAACATTCAAGGGCACAGTAAGCAAAAGTGTTTCAAGGATGTAAGGAATCAGATTTTTTTCCTCCTACGCACAGCTTCTTAAAAATTTCTCAAGAATTAATGCCAGCAAAATGAAAAATAAGTCCACAAATGATGACATAGTGTACATGAAATAGAAATTATCAATACTAGTGAAACAAGTTATTTAGTATAAATATGGATTAATTCATAAAGTCAGATAAAGTTAATAGCCATTTGGAATTAAAATATCAGATTCTTAAATAATGTGCTATCCCAAATATACAGAACATTTCATGGTACACAGTTGGTGCTCCATATACATTTGTTGAGTGAATTAGAATGGTAGAAAGAAGAGAAATGACGACAGTGACCCAGGGGTCTCACATTGCAAGATGGTGGAAGCAGAGAGGGCAGAGAGAGAGAGACTCTCTTCTCTCTTCTCTTAAAACCCTCAGAACCACACCACTGACCACCATTTTTAATCCATTCACTATGTCATGGTCCCACAATCTAAGCACCTCTTTAAGGCTCCACCTTTCAATTACCATAATAGGATTTTCCACCGTGTTAACAGGCACAGTGGGGGCCAAGTTTCTAATACATAAAACTTGGGGGACACAATTCATGCTTCAGTGAGTTTTGGGGGACATACTTCAGTCCACTATAGTATTTATACATAATTTATACAAAATATCCATATAATAAAATTTTAAAATTTTAGTGCATGGGCAATAAAAAACAAAAAAGAAAAAAGAAAGAAGGAAAGAAAAAAATGTAGGCTAGATTTGACACAATAAGCCATAGCTTGCCAATACCTGCTCTAGAAAATAATTATATTAATTTTAAAAATTGAGATTATTAATAGAATGGTAATGTGAAAAAATTTAATAATAGACCATTAATCATCTCACAATAGGTGGGGGTGGGGAAAGAAAAAAAAACACTAATAATAAGCCACAGCACCACCAATGTTACCAATGTTAAAGCAAGAAACCATGGCAAATAGAATAAAATAAAATAAATGGCAGGAACAAGTCCAAATCTAGTATTAATCGTAACATACATGAAAGATTTAAATTGCTTCATAAGGACATACACTTATCTTGGACTGTGAGTCAGTTTAGTAAGAACAATTCTAAAACTAAATGATACACAAAGGTTAAATAAATTAATGTAATAAGATATACTATCCAAAAGTCAAATCAGGTGTAGCAATGTTAATTTCAAATAAATTTCAAGGGGGGAAATTCACTGAATGCAAAGAAGGGATGATTTAAGTTGCTAAAAGTTGTAATCCACAAAGAAGAGAAAGCAGCCATAAACTTTATGTATTAACATCATAGATCTGAAATATATACAGAAAAAAACTGGTATAAACACAAAGAGAAAATAATCCCACAGTCATAGTGGGAGAATTTATCAATTAAGGATATTAGTTGCAAAAAATGGAAGCTGTTTTGGCTAGTTTTAGAAGGTTGTGTTTTTTATTAAAAGATATTACGCAGTTTACAGAATTGCTGAGAGTGCTGGAGAAACGGGCCTGAAGATAAGCTTCCTAAAATAGCATACAGAATAACATTGCAAAACTAGTCTAATGAAGAAAATGCTAGTATGACCACCTGTGCTACCATACAAGCCAGAAAAAGGGATGCCTACTAGAGCTTATTTCCACACATTGTTCATTTACAAAGCTTGCATTAGTGTAGCTGATTGGTGGAACTTAGTTCGCATGCCTTCCCTCTAGCTGCAAAGGAGAGTAAGGAAGGACATTTCTTGTATTTCACCTTTGGAAGATGGTACTTGCAGCGCAGCCAACTATCAGTTGTAAGAAGGGTGTTAAGCAGCTAAGAATCACACATGTTCACCATAGCCCAGTATAGGCCACCTAACTCGCCTATTTCTGGAAACAGCATACACCCTTCAACATTCTTATTGTTTTAAACAACAACATAGTCCTGCTTAATATCATGCAAACATCCCACAAACAACTGAACACACATTCACCCTTTCTCTAAAGGGGGAGACCTAAAAGTCTCACCATTTTAAGTCCAGGATCTCTGGGTGTTGGTATTTGTTCTCTAGGTTAGTCACATTTTTAAAAACTTCTGAAACCTGTGGACTAAATTGTAAATTTCAAAAAGTAATACACCATATGTCTTTCACAGTCCTCATTTCTACCACTGGTCAAGAGGCCATTTATAACTGCCTTTCTTATCCTTTCTGATGTATTTTTTTTTTTTTTTTTTTTTGTCTTCACCTAGAAAATCAGTTGGTTGAAGTTATTTACTAATGAGATAGGAGGTGCTCTGTTTCCCAGAATCTGGGTCTCAGGCCACTCCTCTGAGCCTCAAACCACTAAAACAAGATGATGGATGCCTCTTATATTAATCTAGAAAATAAAACTGGTACTAGCTTATTCCCCAATTTAATTCTTTTTGGTTTATTTTATTATTTTTTTTTAATTTTTACATTTTATTATTAGCATATTCATTATTACAAATTGTAATTTTTCTTTATGCCCTTTACCTACCTATCAATCCCCAAGTCCTCCCTCCCTGCTGCCCCATCTCTAATAACCTTAGGTTTTTTCTCTCCTTCTGAAAGTTCAACATATTATTGTGGTCTTTCTTTCTTTCTTTTCTTTCTTTCTTTCTTTCTTTCTTTCTTTCTTTCTTTCTTTCTTTCTTTCTTTCTTTCTTTCTTTCTTTCTTTCTTTCTTTCTCTCTCTCTA